>NW_007726458.1:97370-160476 GCF_000696425.1 Galeopterus variegatus
CCGGCTGCCGCCGCCCCGCGCGGGGGCCCGATAGGACGCGGGGAGCGCCTCGAGCGATGCGGGCCGCGACCGCCCCGCCGCCCCGCCGGCTGTGTGCGCGCGGTGCGCTCACACCTGTTACACGGGCGGCTGCAGCACTGGCTCCGCGGGAGGACGGGGGTCCCGCGTGGGGCTGCAAACGACACCGCTCCCCGCCAGACGCAGCGTGGCCCCAGGAAAGGCCGGGACTTGGGGGAGGGACGCAGACGGTCTGAGCCTAAGAGCCAGGCTTCTCTGAAGGTGTCAGTGGGGACACACAGGCCCAGAGCCGGAGGGCCGTTCAGAGCTGCCCAGTGGACCGCAGGGCTGAAGGAGGGGCCCCAGGCGTAGAGAAGACGACGAAGACCTGCGGCCACAGTGAGAGGCTCCCGAGAGTGGAAGGCCGAGTCCTGCGCGTCTGGTCTGAAGGGCGAAGGGCGCAGGCGCTGGTCCTCTCTGGCCAAGGAAGCTTTCTAGGGAGGGAAGTTGCCCTGAGTGGGACGACTGGCCACCCCAGTGACCAGGACACTAAGGCTGGCCCAGTGGGTGCAGGAACTGGCAGCCTCAGGGGCAGCCCCAGACTGGCCTCAGTCCCTCCCTTGAGTGTCCCTCAATCTTCCCTTTCACTGATTTTTGAGGTTGGTGGCTTAGGAGCTCCTGAAGATGAGAGCAGCAGGCTGGAGAGTTTTGTGGCATTAGGTGTCTGGACCCCCCTACAGAAGTTCTAAGTCTGGGGTTGGAGGGTGGTGGCTGCTGCCAATGGAACAGAACAAAAACTATTAAAACCTCAGCACTTTTGGTCCTTGGACCAATATGACTGCTTCATGTGAATTCCTTGTATGTTTCTGCATGCCCAATTTACAGATAAGGAAACTGACGCCTAAAGTTAGGGTCTCCCAGAAATCCCAGTAGGATGTAGATTAGCATTCTCTTACACCTGACCCAGGGTTGGTGGCACAGGAGTGTGGAGACCAAAGCCACCTCCTGGCCCAGCCAGACCTGCTGGGCTGTGGGCCACAGCTGTCTGACCTGTGCAGTGGCATTAAGAACAATGTGTGCTCCCACAGAGCCCCACAGGATCCAGCGGGGACCCGGGGTGCACCATGAGCAGCACCATGTGGACATTAAAATAACACCCTTGATGTTAACCAGGCCCTTCCTGCTCCTGCCCAGTCTCCCCAGGGCCAGGCCAGAGCCCCTAACAGGAACTCGGTGCTGTGAACCTCCAGGCTAGTCTGCCGTGCAGGGTAAAGAAGAGGGTCTGGGAGGAGCAAGCACATGTGGGGTCTGGGGACCCAGGGCTTACCACCTGGTGGCCAGCATTTTGCAAGGTTCCTCTGCCCCTGCTCTGACTGCCCAGTGGGTTGTGCACCTCACCTAGCGCGAAAGCCGCTCTGAGCGCAATGCTCCCCTTCCTGGCACAGGGCATGAGGTGCGCTCTGCACCACAGCCGGCAGCACAGGTGCCCATGTGTGACTACAGAGAGCGCCTGCGTGTTTAACCTTGACCCAGGTCATTTTGGGAGCCATGCGCGGGACTGAGCACTTCCCTGTTGCCTGTGGGAGTGTGCGTGTGGGCGCCACTGCCAGGAGGAGCCTGTGGGAGTCAGGGGGAGAAGTGGGCCGGGGGCCACGAGGTGAGCGAGGGGCGTAGGCCTGGGGCTGGCTGGGGCCTGGTGTGGGCAGAGGCATCCTGGTGGGGTCCCCGCAGCAGAGGTGACAGAGGAAGGGAGGGAGCAGCGTGCGGCGCTTCGTGCAGACCTGGAAGCTGCTGCACCTGGTGGGGATGGCCAGGTCTCCACCCGTAGGCCTCAATGTGCCCGCTCCCCAGATAAGCAGGGGCACCACAGGTCAGCACTGGTGGGACAGGTGCCCTCAAATCCCTTGGGGCAGTTGGGGAGGAGAAGGATGCTGTGCAGGCTAGCCTCTTGGACCAAGCCCCCCACAGGAACTGGCCACCCCTTGGCCCCCTTACCTAGGACAGGTCTCCAGCAGGACCACAGCATTTCCTGGGGCGCCTTCCCTGCACCTACAGGCCAGGCCACATGCCCCCTTGCCCAACCCCCTCTCTGGGACCTGCCCAGACCTTCTGGGCCCCTTCTCCAGAGCCTGGACCTGTCCAGTGGGAACCAGAGGGGGCAGAAATCTCTGGCCTCCTCTCTTTTGGAGCCCAATCCTCCCACTCTGATCTCAGGGGGGACCACCCTACCTTACCCTGAGCCCCCTCTATGCACCAGCCCACATCCTCCTCACTGTCGCCCTGGACCAGCCCACGTCCCCCTCACTGCCCCCTGGACCAGCCCATGTCTCCCTCACTGCCCCATCCTGTATGCCCCCAGCCCAGCTGGGCTCTCCCCTGTCTGTGCTCCCTCGCTGCCCTGTGAGGGAGCCCAGCCCTCCCTACCCCACCCCAGCTAGCGGCTCCAGGAGAAGGGACAGAGCCTGAATCCAGAAGGGGCTTCCCTAATTTTGGATGGAAGGTGGGGCTGGCTAGTCTCCATCTGCCTGGATTTCCTGCGTTTTCCTGCCCCCACCCCCACCCCAGCCTCAGCTTCCCTAACTATAAAATGAGGATAATTGTACCCACCTCTTGAGGCATTTGGAGGGTGGAATGAAGGATTCCTGGTCCAGCTTGGGGAAGGCTGGCTCACTTCCCACCCCCCAGGATCCCGTGAGGGTATCCAAGCCCTAAGAAGACAGATGGAAAGAAGACTCTGGAAAACTTCCCAGCCTTCCCCATGCTACTGGGCCCAGCTTCCTCTCTGTGGACCCAGGATCACCAGCCTCCCATTGTCACCACACACACACACACGTGCACATACATGCACATGCACATGGGCTTGGGAACATGCCCACGATTTCTCAGGTGTCTGAGGGCCTCGACACAGCATCAGGAGCGCCTCTTACGCACCATGGTGGAAAGGTTGGTGAGGCCCCTCCTCCAGAGCCTCCTTCCCACACTTCTAGGATGACCCGGCCCTGACTCCACCTCCTGGGTCACTGGCTTGCTCTCCCTGCAACCATAGGAGCCCCAGCACTCTGCCACCTCCTCCTGTTGGAATCCTCCGTCGCCCACAGCCCTCCCCTCTGCACTGTGGAGGGGGTGGGTTCAGATGCTCCCTGCCAACCGGGTTCTGAGTCTGTGGGCTGGCCCAGGGAGCCACGACCAGCTCAGCATGTGCCCAGCCCCCCAGAAGTCTTGGCTCCTGTGCACTGAGAGGCTTGGTTGTGTGCCGGCACCACGGGGGAGTTCTAGGGGGGTTCTGTGATTGGATCCCTCTCCCGAAGCCACCGTGGACTCCAGTGTGGCCGTGAGAAGTTGAGCAAGTCACTAAATCTCTGAGCCGCAGTTTCCCTAGCTATAAAACGGGAGCGACAGAACCTGCCTCTTGGGGTGGCTGGGGGTACAATGAAGGATGTGTGGGTAGCCCTGGGCAGCAGTGGACTGGGCACATGGGGTGCCAGGAAGTGGCACGATGCGAACAGGGGCTCCAAATCAGCCAGTGCTTCTAGCCCTCGGCGCCGCCCACAAGGAAGTGGGCCGAGGGGAGGGGGACGTGCCGGTCACAGCTGGTCAGCACAGGGTCTCGGTCAGATCCCGGGTGGAGCTGCAGCTGCCCATGCTCGCCAGCCGTGGGCACCAGGCCAGGCCTCTGAGCATCTGGGGCCTTCCAGAAAGTTTGACACTCAGGAAAACACTGTCTCCAGCGCATGAAAAGAAGACAGCCAAACCAAAATGCATGAGGATGTAATTAAATGTCTATGTAACTAACATAGTGTCAACATTATTGTTAAACGTAAAATAAGTAAACAGCTTATAATATTTGAGAGCATTTGGTGGGGTAGATTTTCTTCTCACTTTACGAGGTTTTCCCACTATTTTGATGTCCCCTGGACAAACTGTAAATTAAATGAATTTCCTGTAGCCAACCATGTCCAAAAGCAAAACAAAATTTTCTTTCAAAATTTTTACAGGAAAAAATAAAATTAAAACTAAGAAAAGGGGGGCCGGCCCGGTGGCGCACTGGATAAGTGCGCCACTTGGGAAGTGCGGCGGTGCTCCCGCCGAGGGTTCGGATCCCACATACAGACTGGCCGCTCACTGGCTGAGCGAGGTGAGGGCGCAACACCGAGGGTTGTGATCCCGTTGCCGGTCCCGGTCCGGTGCGGGCGCGACACTGAGGGTTGCGATCCGTTGCCGGTCACGAAAAAAGACAAAAAAAAGGAAAAAAAAAAAAAAGAAAGAAAGAAAAAAAAGACAATAAAAAGAAACAAAACAACTTTTACAGGGAAAAAAAAGGTTATGAAGGAGGAATGTGGGTGCAGACTCAGGCACTTGATATACTGTCACTGGGGGTGGCCTCCAAAATCAGGAGAGCCAGAACTGAGAGCTGGATGGGCTCAGGCTCAAGCCAAGCAGGACAAAGGGACCCAGCTTGGCCTTGCCGCTGCTCCAGGCTCTACAGTTGTGAAGCCCCTTTCTTCTCAAAGGCCTGGGGAGGACAAGCCCAGGGTAGAGGGGCAGGTCTCCCTCCCAGGAACCATAGGGGTTTGGCCGTGAAAATGTGTGTATGTGGCAGGGGGGTGGGGGTTGGGAGGGGCTGCTATCTGGAAAGGCTTCCTGGAGGAGGTGGGTCTAGTGGGCCTGGGAGTGCCTCCAGGACTCTGGGGCATGAGGGTGGCATGGGGTGGCCACTTTGAGCTCTGCCCACCTCTCACCAGCTCCCACTGAACAGCCTGGAGAACAGGCAAAGTCAGGGGTTGACCCAAGTGGGGCACTAGGCCCCCCTCCAGGGTGCTGTCAGCCCCCACCCCCAACCCTGGTAGTGTGGGTGTCCAGCTCTAACCAGAACCCCTTTTCCCTGGCCTCCCTGAGCCACCTGGGCATGGTCTGCCCTGCCTTCAGTCCTTGCTATATCAGCCGTAGGCCTCTCTGGACCCTCCACCATCTATCTGTAGGACCCTGAGAACTAGGGCCTGGCCACTGGGTCTGGATGTGCTGGGGGCTCAGCTCAGACCTGGGGTGCCCGGCCACAGCGGGGTGACCTTGCATAGAAGCACTCCGGTTGCCCCAATGCAGGCAGGACCCTAGAAGCCAGGCTGCACTGAGAGGGCGCCGTGGGGTGGGATGCCCCCTGGTGGCCGTTAGGGACTATAGCTGGGACCCTGGAAGGAGCCCAAGGCTGGGCCACAGGACCGGGAGGGGGAGGTCTGTGCCTCACACCCACCCCTCCGCTTGGCCTCCATCACCTTTACCACTATGAGGACACCAGTGGTCCCTCTGAGCCTCCTCTGCATGCATGCCCCATGCTGGCCCAGGGCCTTCTGCTCCTGGGCTCATGGTCTGCCTACCCCCACTCAGCCCAGGAGTGAGCACAGCTAGCTGGGTTGGGGTGGGGACACTCGCTGCCTCCCAGCCAGGACCAGCTGCTGGCCTGGGGTCCACAAGGGAAGTAGGGTGGGCCTGAGAACAGCCAGGTGCACAGATGAGCCACCAGGGAGACCTGCCACAAGGTACCTCCAGAAGCCAGAGGCATGTGGGTGGGCTGGGGGGGCCTCTGGAGCCACCTCTGTGGGCATGGAGTTGAGCCTGCAGTGGGAGGGGGCAGGACAGGGTGGGGCCTCTCTCCTCTTCCCCACCCTGGTGCCACCTCTCCCAGGTCATGCATGGTGCTCTCTGCCCAGGCCTTCCCTGTGGGGAGCTGCAGGCTGCATCTGGACCCCGAGTACCTGCAGGGAGTGCTGGGCATGGAAGGTGGGGCTGGGGTGTTAGAGAACACTGGAGCACCCCGTCCCAGGCCTGCGCATAGCCCAGAGAGGGCAGTGAGGGCGCCTGGCTCCGGCGGCCCCCGGCCTTCCTCCAGCTGCCAGAGCTGGGAGGGTTCTTGCCGCCCGGGCTGCCTTACCTGGAAGTAGCCTGCAGGCACAAGCAGCTGGGGCCAGTGCTCCTCACTTCACAAGACACTTCTGCTTCTGCCTCTTGTAGGACCCTCCTAGAAGCCCACAACCCAGCTCTGCCACTTACTGACCTCTGTGAGCCTCAGTTTCCCCATCTGTAACACAGGGATCCTGCTCCCTTCAGGGATTGTCCTGGGAAGTAGGGGAGGCAACAGGTATAAAGCCAGGGACACAGCAGTGCTCACAAAACAGTAGCAGGAAGGACAAAAATGACGGTGATGATGGAGAAACTGAGGCTTGGGAAGGCTGACCCGCACAAGGTCCTGAGGCTGGCTGGCAAGGGCTGGTTCCAAACCCAGAGCTCCCGGAACTCTCCCCGCTCCCGCCCAGGGTCTCCCAATCCTTAGTCCCAGCTGTGGGTCAGCAGCGGGCCCTCCCATCCTGACCCCTCCTGAGCTGGACTCTGCCTTGGACCAAGCTCTCTTACCCCCAGGTGCTGGCTCTGCCCTTGGGGTGGAGATAGACCCGTAGCAGGATAGAGGGACCAAACCTCCTGAGATTAGCATGGGAAGTCCCTCGGTCCAGGAAACCCCTCATTTTCTGAACAGGGCAGTCGGTCACCTTCATTGGAGGGCTCTGGTGGCCCCAGCCTTCCTACAGGGCAGCTCAGGGAGGGGCTGCCTCCTCCCACCCCCCCACAAAGGCCACCAAGGATGGCCTGTGGAGGGCTTCCAGGGACCGGGTCACGTCCAGGCCGCCCCTCCTGCTTCCCTCCGGACAGCAGACCCTCCACTCCGTCTCCTGCCTCTGACTTGGTGGACAAGGAGGGCCACCGTGTCTCACGTCTGGAACGTGACCACTGTGGGTGTCTGTGGGGAGAGAGGGGACAGCACAGCATAGCTCTAGGTGGGCTTCCCCTCAGGGCCGGCCTCCCCCGGGCGGGTGACGATTCCGAGGCGGCACAGCTGTCCAGCCAGTGACACAGGCCACAGCGTCCACTGGATTGGGGGTTGGGGATGGAGGGGCTACCTCTCTGCGTTCCGTCCAGGTTAGCAAGGGGACGGGACGCAGTGTTGGGCAGCCAGAGACACCAAGGTCCCCCTGGACTCCCCTCTTCTCCCAAAGGACTCAGCCCTGCTCAGAGGGAGCCCCAGGTCTGAGACACTTGAAAGTGGGTAGGGCAGCCACTGTGGCCTCCCACGACCCTGCCATATTCTCTGGCCTCCCAGTGCCCACCTCCAAGGAGTCAGACACCAAAGTCCCCAGGGCTCCTGCACCAAGATGGGAGGAAGGCTCTGTTGCCGTGGCAACCATGGGCCGGGCCGCCCTCCTGCATTCTCTCCCAGGACTCCCGAAAGCAGCCCCCCAGGAACGCCGGGTGGCACAGGGCCCCAAGGTGGAGAGGTCAAGAGCACGGACCCCTCCCCCCAGGCCAGGGTCCGAGCTAAAGAGGCAGCAGAGGACAGCAGCTGGGCGGGTGGGCAGGCGGCCGGGGCGCCGGAGCCCTCACGGGGGAGGATAGCAGGGGGCAGGGGCACCCATCCTCTCCATCCTGCGGGCTGAGGGGATCCCTCAATTGTCCCAAGAATCCAGAAGCCCCCAGCTTCCTAGAGGCGAGCCCATGTGAGCGCAAACACATCGCTCCCGGGATGAGCACAAGGAGCCGGCGTTGACAGAAGAAACGAGAGCGTCCGCGACCCTTGAATAGATTTATGGAAATGGTTCCGAGTTACAGCATTTAGAAAATAAAAATAATCTCAATGCACATATTCCCTCCATGTACGCTTCTCCCCAGAAGCCGTTTCTGTGCATGTGTGCGCCACGGTTAAATGGTAGCTGGGTTTCATTCTATAAAAGAAGCGGCAGGTGTGTCATCCCTAAAAATAAAACAGCCATCATCACTGCGACGTGAAGCCTGAGATTTAAGCCTGAGGAGGTGCCGCGCTGGGGCGCTCGGCTGCCAGCCTGGGTGCTGGCCGCTCTGGGGTCCGAGGAAGGGGGCCAGGGTGCTGGGAGTGCAGAGGGCGGGGGTGGTGGCAGCCAAGTGGGAGGCCCCAGGTGGTCCTGGGCTGCCCTGTGAGCCTGGCCCGAGAATCCGAGAAACCTCTGCCTGTGGGACTCTTTGCCTGGCCAGTCCCTGTTCTGGCTGCAGGTGGACAAGGCGGTCAGACACCAGGGGCACCTGCGTACCCAGGGGAGCACTGGTCGGCTGCCCACACTTCCCCCTCCAAGAAGAAATGAGATGTGTGTTGTTCAGCCAAGGTCCTGAGGTGGGACGGTGGGGGTGGGCACTGGGGAATGAGCTGGGTGGCTGCAGGGGACAGAATAGACAGCCTGGAATTTTTGGTTTGGTAAACACATGGGGAGGCCACTCTCGTCCCTCGCTCTTGCTTCCAGATTCTCCGCAGCAGAGGAGGCTTGCAGAGTGGCCACGCTCCTGTACACATCCACCATCTGCTCAGATGGACGGGCGAGAGGTCCCTGGCCATGCCTAGGCCCCCAGCCCTGGAGGCAGCCACCAGGCCTCCCAACCCGGGGTCCCCCCACGAGCCAAATGAACCTACTGTCAGCCCCTGCAGCTGGCCTGGGGTCCCTGCAGTGGGGAGGCCGGGCTGGGTGGGACCGAGGCTCTGGACATTCTGGAAGCAGCGGTGGCAGCAGCAGCTTAGTGAGACACAGAGAGACCCTCCAGCAGCGTGGCCAGGACGAGGCACGGGTGCAGCCCCTCCTTCCTGGCTGGTCAGGGAGTGCCCCGGCGCCGCGTCACACGCCCGGCTTGTCCCTGTAGAAGGGCGTGACGTGGAACATGTAGCAGTGCGTGCACACGCGGACGGGCTTCACCTGCCCATAGCGGGGCAGCGGCGCCGAGTGCGAGGAGCAGCGGGAGCAGAAGATCTGGAACCGAGGGGGGCCGTGAGCAGGGCGGGCCTCGCCAGCCCACACACCCGCCCACCCAGACCAGGCAGGGCGCTTGTGGCTGGGGGTCTGCCGGGCCCTAGGAGCTGTGGAGCTGAGGCCTCGGGAGACTGGGCAAGGGCATGGTTCAGGCCCCACACCAGGGCCCCTGCAGTCTCCTGTCCAAACCCTCTGTCCCCTGTCCCTGGCTCTGAAATGGCCGGGCTGGACATGGGCACCACCCAGGGTTTGTGGGCCAGATGCCTGGAGTCAGAGCAGGACCTGGGACTCAGGGGCCCTCTTCGTGGACCCCAGAGGCCTGGCCAGCCTCCCAGGGCCTCGGTCCTAACTTCCAGAGCCTCGTGGTGTGCCTGCGGACACCCCCCAGGATGCTGTGCGCCAACTCCACAGGTGCTGCCTACCTTCCCGCAGCTTCGGCAGTGGTGCTTCCGGCGGATGACGGTGAAGGGCGCTTTGCACGCGGTGCAGACGCCACAGGCCTCATCTGGCACCCACTCAGGTGGGTCTGTCACAACGAGAGCAGGGGCACGTCAGCAACAGCAGGGGCAGGTGGGCTGGGGGGACCAGAGGCCTAGGGGTGTGCAGGTGTCTCTGGCCCACTTTCCAGTCCTCCCTGGACTACACTGGCTGCGACTTCAGGAAACTGACGGCATCTCACAGACACGTCGCCCGTCACAGCTCTTGGCAGTGTCCAGCAATCACACCCCAGCTGCAGCCCGTGCCCCGGACCAGGCCACGCCAGGCCACCTGGTCTCAGGACGTGTGGCAGGGAGCGTCCACCTGGATGAAGGTGCCCTGGCCGTGGCCCTCTCTCTCCCAAGCTCTCCCAGCCAGCTCTGGTCACCCTGGTCAGGCCTATCTGCCGTCCTCTGTCTCAGCACCTCTCCCAGGCCTCCCGGCACCCAGGGGCCTGTCTTCCATTCTGCCACCGGCCCCTCTGAAGGCCTCGGGCTGCCCTCTCCCCACAGATGTGCTGCAGTGCCCCTGATCTGCCTCCAGGGGAGGGGTCGCCAGGCTCTCATATGACTCCCTCCACTCCCATGAAGAAGGTCCCTGTGACTCATAGCGCCCCGCTTGTGTCCCAGGCAGTTCCTGGAGGCTGCCACGTGAGGCCCTTCCTGCGGAGCCAGGGAAATGCTGAGCTGTCAGGTGCGGCCTGTGCTCCTGACCAGCCACCTGCAGCCGCAGCCAAGGCCTCCACCCCGGCACCTCCCTGCTCCCCTCACCTGTTACCTTGTGCACACCAGGCTCAGAGACATTAAACAGCTGGCCCGAGGTCACTAAGGGCGCCTCTGTGAACACCTCGGGAGCCGAGGAGGGGATGTGGGTGTGGGAGGCTGTCTCCCCTGGGGAGGGGCAGGGGCTGCTGCTTTCCGCTCAGCAGGCAGCATGTGGCCCCTGGCCCAGGCTTCCCACACACCTTCAAAGTCACCATCACAGGTCTTGGCTGCGAGTTCAGAGGATGACAGGGTCTCCTGGCAGAGTACGCAGTCCTCCAAGGCCGCACTCCGCAGGGTCTGAGTGACTGGAAGAGAAAGGGGTGTGCAATGTGGTTGAGCACAGTCACCTGGCCCAGGTGGGCACACCTGGGTGCTATGACCAGCAGTCATGGAGTGAGTGGCCCCCATAGGCTGGTGCTGATCCCAGCCAGGTGTGGTGAGCCCTGAGGCATGGGGCTGGACACCCAGCCCCAGGGCCCCTGCGCTGTAGGTGTGTGGTGAGGTCCCCCTGGACTGTGATCCCTGAGGTGGGCAAGGACCCTGTGCAGCTCGGTGTCTGCATGCCCTGTCCAGCGTGTGGCCTGAGGGGCGCACCAGCCCTGTCTGCAAAGCCAGTCCACGTCTCTCCCTTCTCTGAATTGTGATTTCCAGAAGGCAGCCCTGCCATGAGTTCCCTGACAGAAAGCGGCCTAGTGGTGTGGATTCTGGGGGCAGGGCTGGGTCAGCACATGGGCTCCTCCCCACTGGCCAGGACATGCCCTGCTGGGCCAGGGCTCTAGGACTGGGTGGGCTGCCCTGTGTGCCCAGACAACCCATGAGTGGAAGCCTCTGGGGTGAGGGGCAGCTCCCCCAGAACAGGTGCCTCAGCCCAGCACAAGGGACTGCTGAGGAGGGCTTGAGCCCCCTTTCTCACCCCAGTACCCCACAGGGTTTGTCAGCAGCAGGAAGTTAGGTTCCTTGCTGCCGTGTGTGCAGGGGGACACGACCAGTTGCATGGGTGGAGCCACCTCTCAGCAGGTGGGCTCTCTGGGCATCCTTGGGTCCCCCAGGAGACAGGCCGGAACATTTGGAGGGTGGCAGGTCATGCGGATCCTGGGGGGCATGTTTGCCCTGAAAGGAGGCCGTGGGTGCCCAGGGCTGGGGGGCGGTGGACATGATGCTGGCCCAGCTCAGAGCCCATCCTGAGTGGCACTCACCCTTCTTTAACTTTTCCTTGTTGTCAGTCTCTGGCTTGGTGGCCATGACCTCAAACAGTGTCTTGAGGATGCTCCTCAGGTCACTCGCATAGTTTGTCTGCAGCTGGTCCGCCACCCCTGAGGGAGTAGGACCACGTAAGAGCGACAGGGCAGGTGAAGGCAGGGCAGCTGCTGCGCAGCTCCTGGGGGCGGTTCCCCCGGGGTGGTGCCCACCACACCTGCACAGACCCCTCCCTGCCTTCCTGCTGAGGCGGCTCTAGCCTTCCCTGAGGACAGGAGCGCTCGCCCAGTGGGGTGCAGATCGGGCTGCCCCGTTCAGCAAAGTGAAGAGGCTGTGCACCCCACCTGCCTCTGCTCCCCGAAGTTGCACCCACGCTCCTTCCCAGGCCCAGACATCGCACCCGAAATGCAGACAAACAGGCGGTGGATCAGGTCGTGGCTGCTGTGGAACCTGGACCGGATCTTCTCTCTTGTGGCTGTGGGGGTGGCCTGCGTGGCTGCGGGGGTGGCCTCCAGCTTGATCTTGTCTAAGGAGCAGGAACCAGCCGTGGAGCCGCTGCACAGAGAAGGAGACACTGGGTATGTGGGGCAGGGGGCATGCGAGGGGTCTGCAGCCTGAGGGTCGAGACAAAAACCCACGTCCCTGCAGGCAACCCACGGGAGTTGGGCTGCCCAAATGTACAACTTTCCTGCAACCTAACTTTAGAATGTCATCAACATAACAGCAGGAGGGCCTGACCCAGCCCCTGCCCCGCCCAGGCTTGGACTCCTGTGGCCCTGAGGCAGCCACTCCCCGTCCTTCTGCTGGGCCTCCTGGTACAGATGCCAGCTCACAGGCTGAGGCTGCTCCGTCCTGCATTCCTGGGCTAACGGTATCTCCTGACTTTCTCCTGCAGAAGATTCAGCTCACCTGTCATCCCATCTGTGGTGAGCTGAGTGGGTCCCCAAAGATCTGTCCTCACCCCGACCCCTGGACCTTAATTGGAAAGAGGGTCTTTGTAGACACAATTAAGCGAAGGATCTTGAGAAGAGATCATCCTGGATTATCAGGATGGGACCTAAATCCAATGACAGCGTCCTTATACCAGACAGAAGAGGGGACAGAGCGCAGAGGAGAGGAGGCTCTGTGACTGTGGAGACAAACACTGCAGTGATGCAGCCACAGCCAAGGGACAGTTGCAGCCCCCAGAAGCTGGAAGAGGCAGGAAGCACCCTCCCCCAGAGCCCCCAGAGCCCGAAGAGGGAGTGCGGCCCTGCCACATTTGGGACTTCCGGGCTCCAGACTGTGAGAGAATAAGTCTCTGTTCACATAGGCCACCCAGTCTGCGGTGCTTTGTCACAGCAGCCAGGGGAGTCTAGCACGCTACCCCGCCACGTGCTCCCGTCTCCATCCTCCCGGCGGCCGTGCGGACCCCACCGTGACTGTAAATGGCACTCGCACTTGGGCTTGTGCTGGGTCAGGGCTAATTCCAGGGGATGCACTCACCGGCCCTCCAATTTTACAACAATTTATATCCTATTATCTTCCTGTCTTTTTGTCCCACTTTCTGGAAAATTTCCTCAATTTTTTCTTCCCATTTCATTTTTAAATTTTTTTCTTCCAATTTTACCCTTGACACTTTAATTTCTGCTAGCAGGTTTTTAATTTCCTGCTCTTACTATTGTTTCGTGGATTCAAACTCTTTTGTCTATCTAAAAATATTTGTCATAACTTTTAAAAAATTGCCATCGGCAGCCTGCACAGTCTCTGATTTCCCTTTTTTGGGGGTGGAGTTGGTTCGTTTGTTTGGTCTGTTTTTCATGATGCCGGAGGCTGGCCTCCAATGCCGGGGGGGATCCTGGGCTCCTGTCCTGCACTTAAGAGTGTGGGTGGAGCCACAGGAACCTTCACGTTGTTGGAGGGAGCAGAAATTGGTGCAACCACTTTGTAAAAATAATTTGGCACCATCTAGTACAATGGAGCTGCCCAGGGATCTGTCGCCAGCGCACACCCAAAACTTCTGTCTTGGTACGTTTGCAGACATGGCAGACTCTTCGACACAGCACTCTGTGATCCAGAGGAAGACTGGAAAGGAGCCCACGCCCATGAGCGATGGGAGGGAAAACCAACCGTGACCTGGGCAGGCACCAGCAGAGGTCACAGAGGCAGAGGTCAGCCAGCCACAGCCCCGTCACTGACATGAGTGAATCTCGTGTGTTGCATGAGTCTCCTCACACACAGTGGACAAACACACGGGACTGCCCAGTGTCTCTCTGAGCGACACATCCTTATGGTGTAAAACCACTCAGAAGCACAAAGGAGTGACACACCCGAGAACGCAGGACGTGGCCTGCTCCAGCGCAGAGGGAGGCTGGGGCTGGAAGAGGCCCCAGAGCTCCAGGGCTCCTTCCTTTAGTGGAGGGGGGGCCGGAGTGTGGGTTGTATTGTCACCTTCTAGCGTGTGGATATTCACTGGAACACAGAGAAGCGGCGGGAGGCTGGCGGATGGGGCTGGGCGTGCTGGCACGTGGGACTGCACCCTCTGCTGGGACCCGAATGGGGATCTGCTGCTCTCCCGTCCTGGGTGGCCCCGTTTCTGCAGAGATGAAGCCCCTGACCTTCAGCCTCACTGCCCCCCACCTTGGGAGTCAGGTCAGGAAAGGGGGTGGGGCCTTCACTGTCCAGGGTGTCAATTTCCATTTAGCACCCCCAGTCTCAGTGGACAACCTCACCCGAAAGAATTGAAAGCAGGAACGCAAACAGATACTTGTGCACAAATGTTCATAGCAGTGTTATTCACAACAGTCAAGCGTCCATCGACAGACAATTGGATAAAGACTACGTGATGCATCCATACCACGGAATAGTGTGCAGCCTGGAGAAGGAAGGAAATTCTGACTCATACTGCAACGTGGATGAGCCTTGAGCTCTTTATGCTCAGTGAAATAAGCCTGTCTCACAAGGACAATTACTATAGGATCACATTTATATGAGGTCCCTAGAGCAGTCAAACTCACAGCAACAGAAAGTGGAAGGGCGGGTGCCAGGGGCTGGGGTGGGGAAGCGGGGAGTGGGTGTTCCGTGGGGACAGAGTTTCAGTCTGGGAAGATGAACAGGTTCTGGAGGTGGACGGTGGTGATGGCTGCACAACACTGTGAGTGTGCTTAGTGACACTGGCTAAAATAGTAAATCTTATATTCATACATTTTGCCAAAAATTTTTTAAAATAAAGTAAAAAAGAACTGGGGAGGAGGAGAGCAGAAGAAAGGAACCGAACAGGCAGGTATGTGGCAGCGAGGGCTGGACTGGTGAGGGCTCAGCACAAAAGTCTCCACACACTGAAACCCTGGACCATACACCTTTTAAAAGGGTGGACTTTATGGCATGTATATTATATATCAATTTAAAAAAAAAAAAAATCACTTGTGGGGCTGGCCCATGGCTGACTTGGGAGAGTGTGGTGCTGACAACACCAAGGCCACGGTTTAAGATCCCTTACCGGTCATTTTTTTAAAAAATTAAATAAATAAAATTTAAAAATTTTTTTAAAATTAAAAAATCACTTGTTAGAGATGGTAGCAATAAAGTGAAAATTAAGAAAACGATCCCATGTACAGCAGCATCAAAAAGATTAAAATGTTTGGAATAAATTTAACAAAAGAAATAGAAGAGTTATACACTGAAAACTACAAAATATCATTGGAAGAAATTAAAGAGGACCTAAATATCTTGTGTTCAGGGATCAGAAGACTTACTACTGTTAAGATGGCAATACTCGGGCCGGCCCGGTGGCGCACTGGAGAGTGTGCCGCTTGGGAGCGTGGCGGCGCTCCCGCCGAGGGTTCGGGTCCCATGTGGAGACCGGTTCCTGCTCACTGGCTGAGTGCGGTGCGGGTGCAACACCGAGGGTTGCGATCCCTTTGCCGGTCCCCGGTACGGGCGCGACACTGAGGGCTGCGATCCCGTTACCGGTCAGGAAAAAAAAAAAAAAAAAAGATGGCAATACTCCCCAGACTGACCTTCAGACTCAATGCAGTCCATATAAAAATCTCAGCTGTCTGTTCTTTTTGTTTTTTCTTGCAAAAATTGACAAGCTCACCCTAAAATGCATATGGAAATGCCAGGGACCCAGAATAGCCAAAACAACCTTAAAAAAGAAAAAAAAAGGAAAAAAGGAAGACTCAAACTTGTGATTTGTAATTTGATGTGAAACTGCAGTGATCAAGACTGTGTGGCACTGGCACAGGACAGACATACAGACCAATGGGATAGAGTTGAGAGTCTGTAAATAAACCGGTACATTTGTGGGCAGTTGATTTCCATCAAGGGCGCCAAGACCAGTCCGTGAGGAAAGACGAGTCTCTCGAACAGATGGAGCTGGGTGCTGGGCATCCACACGCAGGAGAATGAAGCTGGACTCTTACCTTATGCCACATACAAAAAATGAACTCAAAATGGATCAAATACCCAAATGTAAGAGCTAAAACTCTAAAATTCTTGAAAGAAAACATGGGAACAAATCGTCGTGGCCTTGGGTCAGGCAGTGATTCCTCAGACATCACACCAAAGGCGTGGGCAACGACAGAAAGCATAGACGTCGGACTTCATGGAGATGTGAAACTTCTGCGCTTCACAGAGCACCACCGGGAAAACAAGAAGACTTATATTTAACAGAATGTCATTATAAACAAAAACAGAAAACGAAAAGACAATCCACGGAATACTTTTTCCAGCTCACGTGTCTGATAAAGGTGTAGTCTCTGGAATGTAGAAAGAGCATTTATGACTCAACAATAAAAAGACAGAAAATTCACCTGAGAACTGGGTATAAATGTGAACAGACATTTTCCCAAAGAAAATACACAAGTGGCCAATCAACACATGAAAAGATGCTCAACACCATCGTGTGGGAAATGCAAATCAAAATGACAATCGAATACCATTTTACAGCCAGCAGGATGACTAGAGTAATGGAAAATAACAAACGCTGGTAAGGAGGGTGGGCCTGGGGGAAACTGGGGTCCCCATACCTTCCTGGTGGGAGCGGAAACTGGTGCGGCCTCTTTGGAAAACAGTTTAATGGATAAACAAAATATGGTCCATCCACACAATGGAATACGCTTTCAGCCGTAAAAAGAATGAAGCACCGACGTGTGCTGCAACACGGATACGCCTCGCAAGCATCACGCTAAGTCAAAGGGGCCAGACACAAACCGTCACACAGTGTACGGTTCCACTTACATGAGCTGTGCAGAACAGGCCAGTGCACGGACGCAGCAAGTAGATTAGTGGTTGCCAGCAGCTAAGAGAGGGGACCGGGGGTGACTGCTGACGGGGGTGGGTTCCTCTACAGGGCGATGAAAATGCTCGGGACTTAGTGCTGATAGTTGTACAGCCTTGTAAACGTACCAAACCCACTGAGTCGTACACTTAAAAAAACAATAGAAGATTATGCTTTTCTTGTAATCATGTAGCAATTTCATATTCAAGAAATACCTCAGGGCCGGCCCGTGGCTCACTCGGTAGAGTGCGGTGCTGATAACACCAAGGCCACGGGTTCGGATCCCATATAGGGATGGCCGGTTTGCTCACTGGCTGAGCGTGGTGCTGACAACACCAAGTCAAGGGTTGAGATCCCCTTACCGGTCATCTTTTTAAAAAATAAAAAAATAAAATAAATAGCTCATAAGCCTCTCAACAGTGTGTTGCCTCAATGAATTAGTCTTATCCATATGAGGAATAGAAATGTTAAGATATTGGAAACACTAGAAATATTAAAATATTAAATGAAAAAGGTAGCATTTTAAAAATTAGAGATATCACATATACATAGATGGTAGATTGGGACATATACTCAAGGTAAAGCGTTAATACCACATTTACTTGAACAGTAGGGCTATAGACAAATTATTGTTTTCCAAAGTCTCTTCTATGATTAAGCATAACTTTTGTGACCAGAAGAACAAATCCTATTACAAGGAGAGGAAAGTGCCTGCCGGCAGCAGATGACACCCTGTGGCAGGGAGCTTGTTTCCAAGTGAAGGCAGATGGCAGGGGGAGGTGCCTTCAGCCCTGAGATAAAGGCCACCAGGCTGGGGAGACTTTCTGGACCAGTGTCCCTGTGCTGCCACACTGCTCAGTGGTGAGATATCAGGAGACAGGTCCTGACTTTCAGTAGAGAGCTGAGGGCTGTGGAGCCTGAAGTTTACGGCATAAGAACAGCTAATCCTTCCAGCAGATTACGACTGGGGCCGAGGTGGCCGACCACTGTCTCAAGCCCTGACACATTCCACTTTCCGCGTGAACAGCGCTGTCCTGCTGCTCTGCCATGATCAGCTTGAAGCTCTGGAGGAACCATGGGGGAGCCGAACGGATGGAGAGCGCTAAGGGACTTCCCAAAGAGACTGGTCACCGAACAAAAAACCGAGGAGGCACTGCCTGCAGGGAACCCGGCTGGACTCAGAAGGGCCAAGGGGGAACAAAAGAAGAGAAGGCCGGAGGGAGCCTGGGTTTCACCTGGAGCCTGCGGTTGGGTCCTGTGCTGGTCAGCCCGTTCCTAGGGGCCAGGCAGATGGGCATCGTTGGACACTGGAGAGCCAGGAATGCTGCCTTTGAAAGTGCTGACCCTGCGTGGGCAGGTGCCAGGCAGACAGGGTGGGGCCATGGAGGAGGGTCCCAGGGATGACCCAGACACTGTGTGTGTCCCCAAAAGCCAAGTCTAGCAGGGGAGCCACGCACATGAACAAGACACAGCCGAGAAGCCAGCTGGTGCCAGTGGCTCCATCCCTACGGCAAGACGGGTACAGTCAGGGTGAGATGTGGCCCTGAGCCGCGAGAGGCAGAGCTGGAGGAGCAAGAGCCACCAACCCCGCAGCGGCTTCCTGTGCCTCACTGTGGAGCCCGAACTCTTGTCACCACCATCAACCCAGCCAACCAACGTTACTTTAGCACATCCACCCAGGTGTCAAAAAAATCCTGCCACTTCTGCAGCTTCTGGATGGTCCTGACACTGCTGCCCGCCTGGAGTCTGCTGCGCACCACACTCTCTTACAGAAGGCAGCACAAATTCCCGGCAACAATTCCACTTTGCTTTGAATTACCATGAAATGTCATTCTCTGGTGAGAAATAAGAGAGAATACCTACTTGGAACAACTAACAGCATTACAAGATGTTTCTTGCTATGACTTCAGATAGATTAATATGTGAGCCTTGAGACCCTTTGCAAAGACCTAATTAAGAGAAAAACATGGAGTAACGAGAGCGACTGACAGGCTCTAGAGACAGGCTTAGATGCACTTGGACATGGGAAAAGTGAAAGCTTAGACATTTGCACAACCACACACCAATTCCAATGAGCTACCTTGGGCCCTGATGCAGATGGTGGGATGGCTGCTCCTTGCAAAATTCACCCATCCATCCACCACACACCCACCCATCTATCCAATCATCCATCCATCTACACATCCACCTACTCATCACCCATCTATCTAATCATCCATCCGTCCACCCACCTATCCATCTGCCCACCCATCCATCCACCCATCTATCCATCTATCTATCCATCCACCCAACCATCCATCTATCGACCCACCCATCCATCGACCCACCCATCCATCCACCAATCTATCCATCCATCGACCCACCCATTCACCCACCCATCTATCCATCTATCCATCCATCCACCCATCCACCCACCCACCCATCCATCCACCCATCTATCCATCCACCCATCCATCCACCCATCCACCCATCTATCCATCCATCCACCCATCCATCCACCCATCCATCCATCCACCCACCCATCCATCCACCCATCTATCCATCCATTCATCAATCATCCATCCATCCAATCACCCACCCACCTGCCCTACAAACATAAGTAACATTAGTCCCCCTGTAGTTGGACTAAGCACCAACCATAAGGCAGGAATTGCGCAGTTCAGTCCTTAGCTCAGAGCAGAGATGTGTACCTATCTGTGAACAGTTAGTTATCACACAATATGGAAAGAGTAATGGAAGAACCATGAACAGGGTATTATAACAGGAGGTCAGAGGAGGGACTCTGCTCAGGCTGAAAAGAGGCCTGGTGTGTCAGGGGGCTTCCCAGAGGCAGCAGCGTGAGGACAGATTGAGTAAAGGCCAAGAGGCGGGAAGCATCCCACGGACTGGGAGCCCACGCTGGTTACACTGGGAGAGGGTAGATGAGACTGAGGCTTGTGGCAAGGCCTGCTGGGTGGGGCCTTGTGAGTGTGCTGCAGGGCCTGGACCTCGGCTTTGGTCATTGCTCCCCAAAGGATGCTCCAAAGATCACGATGCCTGCAGCTCCACTCGAGAAAAATAGCTTGTGGAATAGCACATGTGAGCACGTGTATTCCATCCCTTTCTTGGAGACCACATGCTAGGCACAGGGCTTGCTGCGAGGACACAGCCGCCAGGTGAGCCCCACCCTTGTGTGAGGGGAGGCAGCGGTCAGGTGGAAACCAATGGGCAGAATTAGGTGACCACCTGCTGCAATAAGTGCTTTGCAGACAATGAGGGACTGTGGCCAGTGTGACAGGCACCATGGCCAGGCCAGCCTGCAGAGGGGACGTGGAGGCAGAGATCTGATTAATGAGGACAGTGGGAGTGCAGCTTGCCCAGGAGCAGACCTGAAGATCACTGACAAGTCACACTCAGCCACTGGGCCAGGACCGTCCCTTAGCCCAGGGCACCTCTGGTCTCCAAGAGAAGTTGCAGCATGGTTGGTCATCTTGTCTCCTCTTACAGCATCCCACAAAGACCTCCAGGGGATGAGTGCAACTCACAAGGGTTGGCTTTGGCTTCCTCTGAGTCCTGGGACAGGGGAGCGCTGGGATACCCTTCCAGGAACTGGCTCTGGAGCCTTCTGCCAAAGTCACAGGGACTTTGCTCAGACCGCGGGTAGAAATCAGCAGGGGCGGGCACCTCTTTGTTGGCAGGTGCCCTTGAAGTCTAGCCCCGTGAGGATTGAGTGGGGAGGTGCGTGTGTGCTGTTACAGGTTGAACTGTGCACCCCTAAAATTCATACGCTGAAGTCCTAATCCTCAATACCTCAGAAGGTGGCCTTATTTGGAAATAGTGTCACTGGTTAAGATGAGGTCATACAGGAGCACAGTGGGCCCTAATCCAATATGACTGGTGTCCTTACTAAAAGGGGAAATTTGGGCACCTGCACACATAGAGCGAGAATGCCATGTGAACCCAAAGGCGGAGATCGGGGTGATGCTTCCATGAGCCAAGGAACGCCTACGGCTGCCAGCAACCACCAGGAGCTGGAGGAGAGGCCTGGAGCAGGTCATCCTCACAGCCCCAGAAGGAACCAACCCTGCCCATGTATCAACCTTGACTTCTGGCTTCCAGAACTGTGGGACCATCTCTGGGGTTTAAGCCACCACGTCTGTGGTGCTTTTGTAAGGTAGCCCTGGGAGACTGACGTTGCACTGACCGGCACAGTGGCTGCAGGCCTGTGCACCTGGTGGTGTCAGCTCAAATAACCATGGGCAGCAAATATGCTAATTTCTTCTGAACAGACTGGAATCTTCCTGCTTCCTTTCCTCTAGCCACCTGCAAAGTCATTCTCCTTTGTGGTTTTAATGCATGACTGCATTCTACTGGAAGTCAAGTCTCCTTGCATGGCTCCTCACTCCAACAGCAGGTCGCCATGGGAATGCGCAGAGGCTGGGAACCAGAGAAGGAGAAACATTCTGCTCCCTGATGACAGCATACTCAGACAAGCTACTGTCACTGTGGGACCTGGCTCAAGTCTATGGCGGGAAGAAATTATAAGACGGAGGAACAGCGGGACCAGGAGGGCAGGTGCGGATCAGGAAAGAGCTGAACCAGGAGGCCGGAAATGGAAGCAGGGACCTGGGTGCCACAGCCCCCTGCCAGCTGGCTGGTGGTCTGCCCGGTGCTGCTATCCCTGTGGTCCTCCACAGCAGACTCCAGCTGGGGTCGGGAGGCCTCTTCTGAATGTGTCATCCGATCTTGCTTCTCTTGGAGCTCCTTCCAGGGCACAAGCACCTCTAGCCTCCAGGGCAGCAGGCACGAGCCTACGCGTCCTTACAGACACTCTGGGGACCAGTTGCTGCTCCCCAACCCTGTCCCCAAATTCGATCCAATAGGCACCCTATGGGGCACAGAAACCCCAGTCTGGGATTTGCTGCTATGGGAGCTAGGTCCTCATGGGGAGCATGGGGGTCAGCCAAGGAGAGCCCCCTGCACAGGCACCTGCCCACTCGCTCCTCTCCCACAGGTGGGCTGCACAGGCTCTACCCCACAGCCCCCAGGCCAGCCCCCCTCTTTGTGCTAAGGAGACCTAATAGCTCTCAGCCTGAGGGTGCCAAAAAGGCAGGGAACAGAAGTCAGCCTGGAGTCCTGCCCTTCTTGGGGGCAGCCATCAGGCAGGCGGCTGGGCAGGCCAGACTCCCATGAACCAGGGACGCTTCGCCTCCGAGGCTGTGCAGCGCTGAGCTCCATACCTGCGAACATCTCCAGGTGAGAATACTGCCCTACTGCCGACACCAGTCAGGCCATACCAGACTTGTGACCGCAGAAAATGTGAGATAATGACCAGCATTGTCTGAAACCACTAGGTGTATGACAGCTTCTTACACAGCATAGCTGACTGACACAATGGACAGACATTGCAACTGAGGAGCTGAGTAGAGGCAGACATGCTGGGAAAGAGCCAGAAGTAAATTCAAAGCACCCTCGCACAGAGTCTGGTTTGGAGGGTGTGTCCTGGCTTGGGGGACTCCAACATGCACAGATCCTTTCCCCAGAGCTCATGTGCATCTGTCCAGGCTGCCACACCAGAGCCCGGGGCCTGTGAGGAGCAGGAGCAATGTGGCCACCCCAGCACCTGCACTGACGTCCTCGGTCAGCCTGAGGCCCCAAGAGCCTGTCCAATTGGAGGGAAAGTGGCTCCAGGGCAGGGTCACCCACACGTCCCTTGCACAGTGACAGACACCCTCTCAGGGCACGATGGGTGGGCCTGGTCACACAGCCACCCTGAATGCTGGCCAATGGCTACCACAGGACCCTCAATGGGGAACTCACATCTGCAGGCAAACACCCCAGTGATGGTGGGGGCCACGGAACTCCAGAATGGCAGTCACTGATCCCAGGTAGCACGGGTGACATAACGGGTGGCATGAAACAGATGCAAGATGGGTTTCATGCTTGGGTCTGGCCCCCCAATGTGGCCTGTGTCTCCTGCCCAGGAGCGCCCCCTGCATGTCAGGGGGGAGGCCATAGCACTACAGGTGCTCTGGGGTATTTCCGCAGGCGCCACCGTCTGACCAGCACAGCAGCCGCGCAAGGCAGACAGCGGGCACTTCATGGCGGTTTGGAAGATCCAGGCCTGGGCCTTCCACTTCCCCTCATGGCCCCAGCAGCAGGTTGGCAGGCAGCCTGGGGACTGATTTCCAGGAGTGCTAGGGGTGGAGGGCATGCTTGATGCCCCTGATCAGGGCCTGGGGGTGGAGCAGACCCAGGCGGCCTGGAGCTCCACGTCTGACCACAGACCTGGACTGGGCACCAGGGGGCCACAATTCCGAGGCCACCCTCGCCACTCCTGCAGAGCTGCCTGGCTCCATGTGCCCAGGGGCGACCCAGGCAGACTTCTGAGGTCTCAAAGGAGCTCAGCATCCAGGCCCTGCCAGGCACAGACTGTCCTGACCCCATCCGGGGCTGTCTCAAGGAGCCAGAGCACCTACCAAGACCCTCACATGTCCAGGGTAGAGAACCTTCTCAAACAAAAGTCAGCACATGTCCCTCCGCTGCGCGAATGCCCCATTCCCCAACCCTGTCAACTGCCGCTCCTCCTCTCTCTCCTTGTCACTCCTCTCAGCTTGCTCCTTGCTGTCACAGATAAGCCAGGCATGCTGTGGCCACAGGGCCTTTGCATGGAAGTCACTGAGCCCAGAATGCTCCTTTCCTGGACAACCCCAATAGTCCCGGGTCCCTTGGAATCTATCACAACATCCTCCTATCAGAGAGGCCTTCCCTGTCCACTGGTCACAAACAGACCCTACCCCAATCCCCCTCCTGCCCCTACCCTGCACTGCTGCTCCTCGGCACTCAGCTCTCTGACAAAGCACACGTGGCTGGCCTGCTGCCTCCCTCCGGGAGAACGTAAGGCTGGCTAGGGCAGCAACTTCTGTCTGTTCCGTTCATTGCCGCCTCTCTTCACCAAAGACAGCCCCCCAACATGTATGTGCTTTACAAACAGCAGGAAGAGACCCAGGGGAAAGCTTTAGAGTGGGCTCTCTGCAGGAATAAACACCTCCTCCAGTGCTCTAGTGCCAAACAGGATTAGGGAACGAGATCGACCAGCCATGGAGCTGTCGCTGGGCCCTCTCCTCTCCTGCTGTGCCACGAAGATGCATCTGAACGCTTCTTCTAGGGATGAGGAGAGACTAGACAGGTGAGTAGCCCAGGACTGACGTCATAGTGGGCTGGATGGTGGCCCACCGAAATGTGATATGTCCACATCAAATCCACGGAATCTGTGACTGCAACATTTTGAGAAAAAGGTCCCTGCAGATGTTAATTAAGGATCTCAAGATGGGACCATCCTAGATTACCTGGGTGGGCCCTAAATCCAGTAAGTGACCTTATAAGAGACAGAAGAGGAGACACAGACACAGGTGGAGGTCAAAGTGATGTGGCCACAAGCCAAAGAAACACCAAGAGCCCCCAGAAGCTGGAAGAGGCAGGAAGGACCTCTCCCTAAAGCCTCCAGACGGACTGTCGCCCTGCCGGCAACGTGACCTCAGGCTTCTGGCCTCCAGAACTGTAAGAGAACAATTTTCTGTTGTTTTAAGCCTCTCGGTTTGTGGGTGCTTTGTTACAGCAGCCCCAGAATGCTAATCTAGGGGTGGAATCTGTAATCCAATCCTAAGACCATCTCTTACCCACTGGGTGACCCTGGGTGGGTTACTTGGCCCAGAACCTTGCTCTCTCACCCCAGAATGGGACAGGACATGTCAGGTCCTGTCTGTAAGGTGCTGGCTCAGCACGGATGCCCTGGGGGGCTCAGTACCTGGCACATGCAGTCACAGGAGAGGCAGGGCCATCCCTGGCAGTCAGTGGAAATATCTTATACTAATAAAGCATGCTTAAATGTTGAAGCATTCAAAGGAGGCGGTCACGCTAAACATATAATCATGGCTTAAATCGCTTAAGGGATTGTAAGTCTGTAATTGATGTGTAAACACGCAGGGAATGTGCTTAGTGCAGCAGAGCTGTGTGCTGTCTGCACTGTGCACTAGTGGTGCCACGGTGTGTAGGTGGTCGAGGCCAGCACTCCTGTGTAGAGGCGCCAGGGGCACAAGGTGGGAAAGGAAGGTCCCAGCCGCCCTCAGGAGCCTTAAGTCCCAGGCTCTGAGTGCCTTTTGTGACACGGCACTTCTGCTGCTTCAACAGTGGGGGCAGTGGGTGGGTGTGACAGGCACAGCAGGGACCCCACTGGCAGGGCTGCATGGGGGCTGCCTCTGCCCAGTTTCTCGGGGGCCTGGCCCCACGGTCCTGCCCTGACAGTGGGGGCTGCAGTGGGTGAAGCTTCTCCACAAATGCCCAGGCCCAGGGCAGATCCTCCCCCACCTCAGCATCCCGGGGGGCTGGGGTCCCTGACTGTGCTAGGGTGGCTGGAGCTGAGGGGACACCCTTCCCCACCACTGAAGCACCCACGTGTGCACATGTGTGTGAACGTATGCACGTGTGCGTGAGTGTGTGTATGCGAGGTGAGCACAGACACGTGCGTGGTTCTGTGAGTGTGCACTGGCGTGTCAGAGCACATCTGTGACAGTGTGAGAATGTGAATGTGTACACATGGGGGGTCTTCAAAAAGTTCATGGGAAGACTCATATCATCTTTTAATTCCATGTTATTATGAACGTTTTGAAGCACCCTCGTATGGGCCTGGGTGTGCACCTGTGTGAGCGAGGGCACACGTGTGTGCGTGCACGTGCCCACGAGCGTGAGCGCGCTCAGAAGCTCGATGACACCCGTCCCCGCCCCTGCTGGAGTGGGCGCTGCTGTCCCTCCCCAGCAGGGGGCGGCGCACAGACCCGCGCAGGCGTGGGGACCAGCGTCTCCTTTCCAGATTGTGGAGCAGACAGAGGGGCACAAGATGACCAGACTGAGCGTCACTGTCCCCAGCGCTCCCTCACATGTCCTGTCTGTTCCAAATAGGCCTTGACTGTCAGAGCGTCTGAGCAGAGGGCTCCAGCCTTGATAAAACCCCAGCCCAGCCTGGCCCTGACCCAGCGGCCACCAGACCTTAGCCCGCGGTGGCTTTCAAACCGTTTCTAGAACGCATCACACTAGAGCCTCTGATTTTTTAAAAACTTAATTTACTTGCCTATATTACCTGTGCATTCCTTTAAAATTGTATCCTGTCATGTTTTAATTTTAAATGAAATAATTTAAAGGTGAGATCCCAGGTGTGTTACATGTTAAAGACAGACCACCATTTGGCGACGCCTTGAACCCCACCCAATCTCGCTGGTTTTCAGAGCATTCTAGGCCAATCCATCCTCCCAGCCCGTCCCCTCCATCATCTAACGTGGCTTCCTAAGCGCTCGCCAATTTGGGGGTGTGCCACTAGAGCCCCCCACAGCCCCCTTACAGAGGTCCAGGGAAGGGCCCAGTCCAGCCTGCGACAAGGTTGTCACTGGTCAGTCACCATGGCCAGGGGAGGGTTGGGACAAGTGTCAGGCAGATGACAAGAGCAGCTTTTGCACATGAGATGACATGCCCGCAAGCGCCTGCAGCCACGGGAACTGCAGCGGTCTCTGTGGGTCACACACGTGTACACGCATTGGGGTTCCTGTTCACACCCACATTCGTTCTAGGACGGTGGTGCCGTGAAACGTCCCTGGGTTTTGGAGTCTGCCTGTCCTGGATTTGAGTCCTGCTCCACTGTTGACTGGCCCTCCGACCATGGGCAAATCACTGTATGTCTCGGGGCCCTTGTGTTTCTTCCTATACAGCGGGAAGGATCATGCCCCGGCGAGGACCGCAGATGGTGCGTGGACAGGACCAGAGCCAGCCCCCAGCCAGGCTGCGGAGCTGCAGTGCTGTGCCACCAGATGCCACAGGCCTGGAGCACTGCAGACACAGCGCGGTGAGCTGACAGCGGAAACAAAACAAGTCTCAGCGAGAGCCAGCAGCAGGGCTGGGCACAGCCGCCCTTGCACTCCCGCCCCTGCCGCCGCCTCCCGGGGCTCCTGTGCACACGCAGAGGGACGGCCCAGGGTGTCGGGGAGTCGCCGCAGGGCAGCAAGTACTCGCAGCTTGGTTCCAAGTACCGAATGCAAACAGACGCTGGGTTTAGATGCGTGAAACCCTGCAAATGAGCTCATTTCCCCATTCCCTCTAATTAAGCAGCATTATCGCTGACATCCTGGAGATGAGCCGAGCCCGGGAAGAGCGAGTGTCCTCGTGTCTTTCATTCTCTCCCCACCCGTGGCTTCCTGCCCCAGCCACCTCATCATGCAGGGGTCCTGCCTGCAGGGTCCCCCCATCTAGGGAGGCAGAAGCGATCCCACCACCGCCTATGCCAGAGAGAGATCGTCACCGTGCAGCAGGGAGAGCTTCCTGGGGGAGGTGGCACAGCCTGAGCAGAGGTGTGGCCCCACCTGTCCCAGAGGCCACACAAGCCCCAGGGCCTACAGCACCTCCCAGCTGCGGCCGCTGTGCCCTGGATCTCTGCTCCTGGTCCCCCCTTCTGGCCCCAGAGTCGGCTCCCAGGAAAACCGGCAGGTGAGACTACACTCCCTGCGCCCACCTTTAATGAGGTCAGGTAATGACCTGTGAAGGGGGAGAGGTCAGGCGAGCACCTGCTACAGGGGCCGGGGAGAGAGAAAGCTGGGTGCTGGGCCCCAGCAGACCAGCAACACCCACCCACGAGGGGCTCTGGGCTGGCAACTGGCAAGGATTTCCGAGGGGACCCAAGCATGTAGCCGCTGCTCCATGGGGAAGTTAGTGTGGACCGAAGGCCCTCAGACACCAGCACCTCTGCGTGTGGGCAGGCGACCTCTGTTTCTTGTCTGTAAAAAGGGAAAGCAAAAACGCCACACGGGGTCCTCAGGAGGACACTCCTGAGCACATGTGACGGGGGGAGGTGGCAGCACTCAGGTCCTGGCACTGCGTGGTCTGGGGCTGTAGCAAGAGCTGAACCACAGCCTCCCCCAGGGCTAACTATGAAGGGTATGGCGAAGAAGCTGAGGCCAATGGGCCAGACCTCGGGGCCACAGGCTCCTTCCACCTGCCACTGTCAGAGGTCAGCCCTCTGGGGGGCCAGGCAGGAGGTGGGCATCAAGCCAGGCCCAGCCCTGGAGGGTCCGAGGGTCTGCCCACACTGGTCTGCAGGCACATCACCTCCCAACAGGGTATCCACTGTGAAACGGCTGACCCTAGACTACCTGGGGCCTGTGCACCAGGCATCAGGACACCTGTCTCCCCCAGTCATCACTGTGATGGCCCAGAAGGGACCCAGTGAGCGTTAGTCCCCTGCCACACTGGGGGCAGCCAGGTGCCAGAAGCACCAGTGGGCCCTCTTCAGCCAGGGGATACTCAGCAGAACCCTGAGGGGCTAACAAAGTCCTCAGATGGGAGAGGACAGACAGCAGACAGAGAGTGGACAGGCCCAAGGGAGCCCACCGTCCCCACTGATGTCATCCTGTCCCAACGCCTGTAGACAGAAGCCTCAGTGAGCAGGATGCGCCTCGGCTCCATCAGAGCTGCCTCCCCCAGTCGCAGGCCAGCAGCTGTGCCCTGAAGGAACAATGGGTGACATCAGCTCAGGGAGGAAAGGCCACCCATGCTGTTGTCCCTGGAGCCCAGAGGGTGCAGACAGCGCTCTGGAAGGGCCCGGCAGCTCCCAGGTCTGTCTTATGGGATGGAGTCTCCCTGGCTGTAAAAGGGGTGTCAGAGGATGGGAGGCAATGGTGCCCGGTGACCAGCAGGTTGTGGGCCAAAGGTCACCTCCCGAGTTGCTGTGGCAATCCTACGGACCCGCAGCCAACCTGGCAGGTCCTGTCTGTCCACCAGGCCCTGAGCCCATCTGCCCTGTCCAGCTCTTTCCACTGGTGAGGCTACAACGCTGCTCACTGATGGCCCCCAGGAGATGTCTCCCGAAGCCAGAGGTCTGGGGGGTGCAGCAGAGACAGGTGGGAACACTTGTCCCTGGGGCCCAAAGCAGCTGCTGACTCCCACGGCTTGCTGAGTCTCTTAAGAAGTCAGCTCCCTGGGCTGGCCTCACCCCCCATGCTGCAGGCTGGGGGGCAAGCCGGGCATGGCTTTGGGGCACTCATCTAGCCCCTCGCTGCCCCTCTTGAGGCCAGGCACACACCCCTCCCCTCAGCCAAGGAGTCTGGTTCTAACGGGCCCAGGCCTGGCACATGACCCAGCTCTTAAAAAGCTCCCATTATTATAGATCAGAACTTAATCTTTACATTATTACTTCTTAATTACAGATGCCATACATGTGCACTCTAAAAAATTAGGAAATGTAGATAAGCAAAACGTGTACACATACACAAACATACTCACAAATAAACACACACACATACATGCACACATGTATATACACACACATGCACACACATGCATACATATATACACATACACACAAGTATACACACACAAACACACATACACATACATGCACACATGTATATACACACATGCACGCACACACATGCATATACACACATACGTGTACACATGTATACACACATGCATGCACACACATGCATACATATACACATACACACAAGTATACACACACAAACACACGTACATGCACACATGTATATACACACATGCATGCACACGCATGCATACACATATACACATACACACAAGTATACACACATACATGCACACATGTATATACACACATGCGTGCACACGCATGCACACATATACACACAAGTATACACACACGTACATGCACACATGTATATACACACATGCATGCACACGCATGCATACATATATACACATACACACAAGTATACACACACAAACACACATACACATCTATCGCTGCCACGCGAGCAGAGGAACTTCTGTCACCTCTCTTGTGTCACACCTTCCAGACTTCTTCTGAGTATTTGCTGCTTTTAAAAGCTCTGAACAGGAGCCACTATGGCTGGTGAATCTTGGAGCAGCGGGTGAACCTGCTGGTGGCCCATGTCCTGCTCTCCCTGCTGCACCAGCGTCAGCAATTTAAACCCATTCTCTCTTGTTTTGCCACAGTGACAACGGCAGGAGGCACTCTGCTTTGGAGAAATGGCTATTCAGGCTGGAATTTCCTGGGTCCCATGGGGCAGATGAAAATGATGCCTGGGGACGCTGCCAGGGCCACCCAGCTCTCACCTCGTGCCCTCAGCTCAGCTCAGAAGGAAACTCCCTCCCCTTCCTACCTTACCAAGCAGGCTCCACTGCAGCTCGAAGCCCCTGGCATCCACCCCATAGCTGTGGAGTACCCTGATGCCCGAAGGCACAGGGAGTTTGGCTAGAATTGACCTTGGTTCACATCGACACTCCCCACGGAGTGCCTGGGCTGATAAGTGTCCAGGGGGCTGTGGCCCTGCTCCAGGGACTGTGGGGAGAGGGGAACAGATGGCTGCACCTTGAGGTACAGCACAGCAGGCCTGGACTCTGCCCAGTCCCCTTCTCCTGGGGCTGACCCCAAGCAAGGCAGCACCCCCCGCAGATGTCCACATGCCCCATACACCCAGGTGAGGATGGGGACCCTGCCTGAGGGGGCCAAATTCATCTGTGCTGGGAAAGCAGGGGCTGGGCCACTACCAGCACATCTTTGGGGCTGCACTGGGCTGACAGGCAGCAGGTCAGGGCAGGGCCCAGCATAGGCTAAGCTGCAGGGGCAGAAGCTGGTGGGAGAGAATCAGGACATGAGAGGCTGAACATGAGTCTCGATGTTCCCTTGGACGTCCTCTGAGACCTGATTCCTCCAGCCCTTGGCCCCACCTCACTTTCACTGGGCCACGGGCCAGTGCATTTGCCCCAGCAAGCTGGATGACAATGGAAACACTGGCAGAGCCTCCCATGAGCTCGTCTAAGGCACCACATGGGACTGTACTATGGTGGCTAGGTGCAGAAGGGACAGGTAGGGACATCACAGCATAGAGGGGATAATGGCTTAAGGAGCAGATAAGGACCAGAGGCGGAAGAGCCAGAGAAGGTCTAGAAGCAGGGCCTCTGTCTGATGGAACATGATGGCAGGGAGGAGGAAAGCCAGCCTGGGGGAGGATTGGCTGGGCTGGGTCAGGTCACCAAGGTTGATGCCAAGAGGCAGGGAGAACAGGGAGCCCTGGAGGGTCCTGAGCAGAGGACTGTGTGGTGTCATCAGCACTTGTCGGGGGTCAGGAGGATGGCAGGGACGAAGGATCCTGCAGCATTGAGGCAAACAAACTCCCCCACTGATGAAACAAGACATGGGTAACTGAATAGAAACACATCTACAAAGAAATGGAATTTGTAGTTAAAAATCTTCCCACAAAGAAAACTCCGGGCCCAGATGGCTTCACCAATGAAGTCTATCTAATACTTAATACAGAAATAATGCCAATTCTACACAAACTCGTCTAGAAAATTAAAGAGGTGGGAATGTTCCCCAACTCATTTTAGGATCCCAGCATTACTCTGACAACCAAGCTAGAAATGGGTATTAGAAGAAAAGAAAACCACTGCCCAACACTCCTCACAAACATAGATGCAAAATTCCTAGCAAAATTTTAACAAGTCAAAGCCAACAATGTATTAAAAGGATAACACCTCATGCCAAGTATGGAACACCCCAGGAATGCAAGGTTGGCTTAACATCTGAACATCAATCGATATGATTTATCACATTAACAGACTAAAACAGAAAAGCTATATGACCATCCCAAAGGACGAAGAAAAAGCATTTGAGAAAATCCATTTATTCTTGATTAAAGTTTTCAGCAAACTAGGAACAGGAGCAAACCTCCTTTTTATTTTGGAAGATATAGGGCATTTATGAAAATCCTCCAGCTCATGTCACAATGGTAGATACTGAATGCTCTGGAACATGGCAAAATTATCCTATGTCATCACTTCTATTCAACACTGTACTGGAGGTTCTGGCTCATTAAAAAAATGCAAGAAAAAGAAATAAAGGACATCCAATTGAAGAGAAGGAGTAAAACTGTCTTTATTCTTGGATGACAAGATCATCGAGGCAGAAAATCTAATAAAATCTTCAAAAAACAAAGCAAAAAAACTACCAAAACTAATAAAGTGAGTTTAGCAAGGTTGTAGGATAAAAGATCAATGTACAAAAATCAATTTTTTTCTATATATTAGCAGTGAACAATTGGAAATTGAAATTACAAAAAAAAAATACCTCTTAAAATAGCATGAAAAAGTATAAAGTACTTAACAGATAAACCAGACAAAAGATGTACAAAGATGTACAATAAAACCAAGAAACAATGAGAAAAATTAAATACCTAAATAAATGGAGAGATATACTGTGCTCATGAATCAGAAGACTCAATATTATTAAGATGTTAATTCTTCCCTAATTCATATATAGATTCCACATAATCCCAATCAAAATGACAGCAGGCTTTTTTTTTTTTCTGAAAAAATTGACAATCTGGTTCTAAAATTCATACGGAAACACAAAGGATGCAGAATGAACAAAACAACTTTGAAAAAGAAGAAAAAAGTTGGAGACTTACACTACCTGACTCTAAGGCTTGTTATGAGACTATGTTCAAGAGAGTGGGGTAGAGGTATCAGTACAGGCAAATAGATCAGTAGAAAGACTAGAGAGTCCAGCAATAAACCCACACAAATTTGGCCAACTGACTTTTGACAAAGTACAAAGGCAATTCAGTGGAGAAAGGATAGTCTTTTCCAACAAATAATTCTGGAATAATAGGCTTTCCTTATGCAAAACAAATCAGAACTTTGATCCATGCCTCACAGCATATACAAAACTTAATTCTAAATGGAATCAGACATAAATGTAAAACCTAAAAGCATAAGATATCCAGAGAAAACACAGGAAAAACTTTTGTGATTTGGGATTATAAAAATAATTCTTAGATATGATGCCAAAATCACAATCCATAAAATAAAAAAATTGATAAATTGGACTTCATGAAAATCAAGAACTTCTGCTCTTCAGACGATACTGTCAGAATGAAAAGACATGCCACCAATTAGGAAGAAATATTTTCAAGTCACATATCCAATAATGGACTTATATCCAGAATATTTAAAGAATTCTCAAAATTCAATACAGAAACAAACAACCCAATTGAAAGAAACAGCAAAAGATCTGAACAGACACTTTACCAAAAAACATATACTGATGGCAAATAGCACAGGAAAAGATGCTCAACATCATTATTTCTTAGGGAAATGCAAATTAAAACCACAATGAGATAGCACTTCACACCTATCAGAATGGCTAAAGTTAAAAAGGCCGACCATACTAAGTGTTGACAAGGAGATGGAGGAACTGGAACTCTCATGTAATGCCACTTATTGTATGCAATTATATTTCCATAAAGCTGTTTAAAACTATTTTTAAGATACCAGGCAGCCACGTCACCACCATGTGTACATGCTACCACCTAGGATGCTGCTTCTCCTCTCAGAAAAATATCTCCTGGCCACTCTGCCAGACAAACCTCTCTGAGATTCCCTACCCTGCCTCACATCCTCGGCTCTCCTCTCGTTCCCCTGCTCCCTCCCAGGCCCTGGGCTGCACAGATCCTCTACCTGGCACCTTTCCTGCAACCCATTCCCTTCATTCCAGTCTCAGCAAATGCCACCTCCTAGGGGAAGCCTTCCCTGATTGCTTTCACTAATGGAGCTGCCCATTGGCACTCTCTGTGTTATGAAACAATCCTAATTTCTTCCCGGCACTGGCTGGAGGACCGGACGGGGAGTGTGAGGGCAAGAGGATGGCGAGGAACTCTTTCAGTGTAGCTCGAGCCACCGGTGAGGACAATGGCAGTAGCGGGGAAGGAGCAGGGATGGGATGGTGCAGGACAGCGTTAGAGGTCTGGGGTGCAGTGAGGAGGCCAGGCTGGAGAAGCCCAAGTCATGGGGACGAGGGTGCCTGTGGGGCTGGGAGCTGGCTGGGATCATGGTGGGGGCAGATGAGGCTGGGGGGGCTGTTGTGGGTGACCCTTGGCCAGGCCTCTCTCCCCCCAGAGCACAGCCAGGCCCGTGCATCCTCTCCAGCTCTGCACAGGCTGTGAATGAGCAGGAGGCCCAACAGCAACAGGGACAGCACCCCTGTGGGTCCCCCCTTGCCTGAGCGCCTACTGAATTCAGCACTCCACGCAAGGGCCTAGGGGTTGTCACTGTCCCTTGTGGGGTTCCAGTGACTCAGGGGTCACTGCTCGCTGAGGTTGTACAGTTGGTGCCGGTGAGGGGCTCTGGGGAGAACAGCCCTGCTCTCTCTCTGGCTCTGGTCTTGTCCCCATATCACCCTGTGTCAGCCCACAAAGCCCCATCACTTATGAACGACTGACTGGGTGACAGTCATTATGCCTAATCTGTTTTTCAAGAGTCTAATTAATTCCAGTCCTCCTCTATTTTTAAACCACTCAATCATTCTTGTTTTTCCTTCCAGGGCATGAAGTGGGTGGGAGGCTTTAGCATCCCTGACAGGGCCTGGGGGACACATGCTATGGGACCGGTGGTTGCAAAGGCCAGGCTGGCACCCTGAGCTGGGCCTGGTTGGCTCTGGTGGAAACAGCAGCGGTGTGTGCATCCCAGTGAGAAAGGGAGAGGCCCGAGGGGCAGGACCAGCTTCCGAGGTCACACGGTCAGCTGCCCAAGTCCCAGACTAAGTCACCCTGTGACCTCCATTGCGGAAGGGTCCTCTGCGAAGCCCGGCAGCACTGGCAGCCCACCTGGAGGCCCCCATGTCCTCTGAGCCCAGGAGAACCCAGTGACGGGGGCCAGGCTGGGAGACAGCTGCTGTATGTCGTGGGTCACTGAGCGGTGAGCCCGCCTCGGCGGCACACTGTGCCAACCACTCCCGCGCCTTGACTCACTCCCTCTTACCTCTGAAGATCCAGCTCAGGACTGACACACTGGGGCCTCCTCCACAAGCCCGATGGCCAGCACCAGAAGCTGCGGCTGTCAGTCCCACTGTGGCAGAGGGAGCACCTCCTTCCAGGCCACCGAGGCCAGAGGACAGCAGTGGCGCTTGGACGAGGCCCCCCCAGGGCAGGGCTGAGCCAGGGCAGGGAGTGGCCAGTCCCGATGCCACTGCCACGCGGGGAGGCCGCTGCAGGAACAAAGCGGGTCGGAAGTGCCAGCCGGCCCTGGCGGCTCATGCTCAGCTGTTCCTTCCCGGGTGTGCCAGCCACGTCCTGCCCTCCCCTGGGCTGGGCTGAGGCTGCATCTGCTCCCCGCACCCCCGCACGGCTTGGAGGGACCCAGACTGATCCCCAGCAGTCGCCTCCCTATCGGGAAGAGGGTGGACAGGACCGGGGCACCCCAGGGCCACGGCACAGAGGAGGGCGAGGTGCCCACTGGAGAGGAGCCAGGCGGGAGGAGCAAGCTGAGGTACGGGCCAGCCACTGGTCAGCACAGGGACAGAGGACCACAGGAAGGCCTGCCATCACCCCATCCAGCCGACACACTGCCACAGGGGCTGAGTACGGGGGGAAGGGGTGCAGGAAACAGTGAAATCAGTGACCACGAGGAGCGGCCACAGCCGAGTGATGTGAGGACCAAGGTGCCAGTGATGGCAAGGCGCGAAGACACCGAGGGCCACGGCGACTCTCCCCCTGCAGAGCCCCGCTTCCCTTAAAGACGCCGCGTGAGCTGGGACTCTTGTCAGCCCACTTTGCAGACAACAAGACTGAGGTTTAGGCCACTCGCCAGCCCATGGGTGCCATCTTTTCTCCCTGCCGCTGCCCCCATGTTTGCAGAAGGAGCACACACCTCTGATCACTCTGTCCCAAGAGGCGAGGAGGTGCCACGTCCCAGAGATTCCCCCAGAAGACATGCCCCTGGCGCCAACTGTCTGCCACTGCCAAGCCCCGGAAGGAAGGAGCACCGAGTGTCAGCACCTCAGCAGCCCAGGGAAGAGCCTCGGCCTCCCTCCCGCGCCCAGCTCGGCCCTGCGAGACTCCTGTCACTCCACCCAAGGGTGTACGGCCAGGGAGGCCCACGGAATGTGCAACAGGGAGCGGGGGTCGCCAGCCAGACCCAAACGTAGCCACAGCGACGAATAATGCTGAGGAGGCCCGGCCTTCCGAGTGGGACAAACGGCGACAGTTCTGAGACCTCCCTGAGGCTGAGATGCTCTGAAGGCAGGACAGCCATACGCGCTAAACAAAAAAAAGGAATAAAAGCTGCTCATAAGATTTGAGGTGATTTTGTTTCCTTCTTTTATTCTTTTTTTACATTCTCCAAAGTTTCTACAATGAACAGAAACCGCATTTATAATTAGCAAAAAGAGGGAATTGGTGTTCCCTTTTACAGAAGGCAGCGGCTGGCAACACTTCAGCACGTCCCCAGAAGGGACACAGGCCGGGCGCCAGCGGCTTCCGTCCTTAGTAACTTACTGACCCGGCTTCAAGAGTGCGGAAGGTCCTGGCCCACTGAGGTGACTTCGGACAGGAAAACAAGCTTTTTTAAAAATGTCAACTTTTCCAAAAAAGGTTCATCTGTGACCGCTGAAAGGGGAAGAAAGAAGCCAGTAAAAGGAAGACAGCTGAAGGACACAGGTTCCAGAACATTCCCATCGATGGGGCTGATTCATCTGTGTCTGCCATGGGCAACGTCCAGCCACTCTGGGTGATGGCACCGGTGGGATCGGGTGGGGCCTGGGGAAATGCCCCAGAGAGCGGCTTCTCCTGGCTGGGTCCAGCCCCTGCCGATCCGCTCGTTCCACCAGCCCCTGCCGATCTGCTTCCCAGCCTGCGCTCGTCCCCCTGGCAGGTGCCCCGGCCCCGCCCTCCACCTGGAGGCCATCTGCTACCTGACCAGAAGCACACGCTGCAGGTGTCTTGGGGCATCTGGCCTCACAGCAGGTCCATCACCTCAGCTCCGTGCGCTTCCTTCATCAGGAGCACGCAGAGGTCTGACTGCCACCTGGGACCAGAAGCCCGTGAGCACAGGGCCACGCCACATGTCACAGGGGCTGCAGAGCCACCTGCTGGACGAGAGGTCCCACAGTCAAATCGGGACGACAGCACCAAGTCCAGGGTACCGTGAGACAGCAGATCGGGCTCATGCTGCTGGCAGGAGCTAGAGGCGACCAACCCTTCCAGGCACTTTGAGGTAAGGCAATGTCAACCTCTTGGTCTCAGTCTCTCCATCTGCAAAATGGGAGGAAAAACCACACCCACACCTGTGCATGAGACCGGCTGCTTCACTGTGAAGCCTCGCATGAACGTGACTTAACACCAACCAGACTTCCTGACATCTCGCCGTGTGCATTTTAGCGATCTTTCTGCCTGTGTGAAGCTGTCTTTTGTGTCTGTCTGTCTTAACAATACCTGCTGCCTTGCCACCTCTATATTGGTGTGTGGCTACACTCTGTGACGACAGGCCCCGTCTGTCTTGTTTCTCGGTGGGTCTCCGGCACCTGGCTCAGGAACTCAGAAATGTGCTTGTGACACAAATTAATGAGTGAGTGAGTGAAAGAATGACGCTCCCAGTGTACGTGCTGCCCATGGATGGGACAGGCGCCAGCTGCTGTCGTCTGCTGACATGACCCCCCAGCTCCCTCTGAGCACAGTGCTGGCTCCTGGCACCGCTGTCCAAGGTCCTGGACCAAATGCATGGTGGTCCCAATTGCCTGGCCACCTGCCATGTGCTTTCATCCCCGGATCCTCTGCACCTTCCAACAATGCTTCCTTGGGAGATGAGACTGCCCCTTGAGGCCACCTTGCAGGCTCCCTTTCCTTTCTTACTTTTCTCGGCTGAGCTTCAGTGTAGGTGCTGAGCTGATGAGGCCTGCAAAGCTGAGGTGTGATGTGAAGAGCTGTGTGCTCACGGGAGAAGGTTCCACATGGGGGGCGTCCACTGGCTGTCACCTGCCCAAACAGCACAAAAAAGGGCAGGTCAAAAACTGAAAATTCCCCCATCCTGTGAGAAAATGTGTGACAGTTTCAGATCAACCTTGCAGAAAAATGACTCACTTACGGGTGGACTGAATGTGAGGCCCTGAGGAAGAAAGCCATCCAGCAGCCTTTTAGAAAAGAATTCATCCCATTTGATGTGGCCACGACGCTGGGACTGCATCTCAAAAACAGACTTATCACAAATAGGTGAGGACGCTTACTTGGGGCTGCTCACTGTAGCACCGTCTGTAATAATAAAAGTCCAAAAACAACCCCAAAGCCAAAGCCAGCAGCAGGGCCTGACTGAGCACACGCTGGTCCAGCCACACGGGGGTGGGGGAAGGTCCTACGCAGCTGGAAAGTGGGGACATCTCTAGAAAGTACCATGGAGCAGGAACGCAAGGCAGAGGAGGGGCAGCGGGAGCCTTTACCAAATACGGGGGGACAACACGCGTGAGCATCTGTATATTCTGCCTAGGTATCTTCACCTACAGTTTTAAAACTTGAAAAATTGAGCTGGCTGGTTGGCTCCCTTGGTTAGAGTGTGGTGTTGTAACATCAAGGTCAAGGGTTCGGATCCCACTGGCCAGCAGCAAAACAAAATTAAAAACTGTTCTCTTCAGGGGCAGGGGAGAGTAAGGCTCCTTTGGACAGACTTCTCTGGGTACATCTTAGTCTGTGGATTTGACTGGGAACTGTGCAAATATTCCACATGATTATAAAACTGCGTGAAATGTAAACAGCATCGCTGTACATCTGAGGCTGAATGAAACAAACTAACTTGCTGAGAGTAAAACTGGTGGCATAACCTCAAGGAGAGGGACAATTTCAAGTGACTTTAAAGCAATCAGTTGACTGTATATTCTAGCGGGATGTGCTCTAAGGACAAAACTGTTAAAAAATCTCAGGCCGCATCAAGGGTTGGCAAGGATGAGGTGAGACTGGACCCCTCGCGCACAGCTGGGGGGATGTAAATGCAGCCACCGTGGAAAACAGTCTGGCAGTTCCTCAAAAAGTTAAGCACAGAGTCACCACGTGACCCACGTGACCCACCAGTTCCACTTCCAGACAGATACACAAAAGAGCTGAAAACGTGTCCACACGAAAACCTGCCCGCAAACTGTCACAGCGTGTTATTCTCAACAGCCAAACAGGAGAAGCCCCTCACACCCACCGACCGGTGAGCGGGCAGACAGAAGGTGGCCCAGCCACACTTATCACTATTATTATTATTATGTTATTCAACCATTGAAAGAAATGGAGTTCTGACTTGTGCTTTCACGTGGATGAGGCCTGGAAACATGGTGCTCAGCAGGAGCTGGACAGAAAAGGTCACATAATGTGTGACTCCGTCCAGAAGGAAGGTCCAGAAGCAGCGAGTCCAGAAGCGGCGAATCCGTGAGGCAGAGCGGGGACTAGAGGTCACCAGGGGCTGGGGGGAGGGAGGGCAGAGCCCCCCAGCCCCACACAGCCCGTGGCCGAGCCTCGGCTGCCCAGCCTGGGCACAGAGGCCTCGAGCTCTGCACGGAAAGCATGAAGGCCGAGCAGCCCTGACAGCCCCGGGCATCTTCCCGGCTCCTGCTCACACTGCCCAGGAGGACCGTGGCCATGTGCTGCCCCAGGGAGGACAAGGCACAGGAAGAAGGAGGCATCTTCCCTGCACCCAGACACCCATCCCCCTGGCGTGAGGACACCCCCTCCTAGGCCTGCCCAGGCCATTGTTCAAAGGAGGCTCTCACTCCCTGCACCTGTCCCCTCCCTGTCCCCCTCCTGCTGCCCACCCCTCTGTGCCCACCTCCCACGGCTCCTGGGGGGTTTCTCCAGCCTCCAGGTGAGCCCCTCCCTTCCTTGCTTTGTTAAAGAGGCCTGTGGGCACGGCCCCAGCCAGGGTGGGAGCCCCGCAGGGCAGGGTCCTGGCAAAAGGCCCATCATCTGACAGTTCAATGGCCAAGCAAGAACCACAGAGGCTGGGCCAGCACCCCCATGTCCCTCCCATCTTCAGTGTTAAGGACGAAGCGGGCCCATGATGGGCACTGGGCCAGTGCTTCTTGAATCTGCTTTGTTTGGGATAAATCCAGAGCAGTAGGGAGCACAGAAGAGAGAGGGGCCTCGGTCTGAGGAAACGTGCGTGTCCTGCAGCCCCACCCTGCTGCCTTCCCAGCCTCGAGCCTCTCAGGGAGAAGAGAGGGCAGCACAGCCCCCCACTTCCCCGACGGCAGGCCAAGGAGGAGAGTCCCGGGAGGGGCCGAGGCCCTGGGAACACTGCCTGAGAGTTTGCCCGAGGCTGCTCTCGGGTCCCACCGTGGCTCCTGGGACTCAAGCTCACTGCTGAGAGTCGTGCCCCTCGGTTCAGCCCGTGTGAGCTGAGCAGCCACGGTGGCAGCAAAGCAAAGTGGACGGCACACTCAGACGAGGCCCAGGGCGAGCAGAGGTGGTAGTGCCATGCCCGCTGCCACTGCCCAGCCCTCCCTACGCGGATGGGCCACAACAGCAAAGGGGCTGGACTGAGGGCTTCACTGTGCCATGTCCCCGGAAAGGTGACGTCAGAAACAGGAGGTGGGGGCCCACAGGGGACAATTCTTATCCTGCAGGGCGGGCGCCTCCCCTGCCGCCCACCCCTCCTTCCTGCTCACACAGACCACTGGCCTGGGCCTGCGCCCACACCTGCCGGTGGCCAGAAGCCCCCCTGAACACATTTCCATCCTCTGAGAATCAGCCAACACGACGTGCCCCGGATGCAAAGAGGACTCCCGGGTGCCCAGACAGAACCGGCTCTTACCTGGAGCCCGGCGGGTGCTGAGGCTGCCCCTGGACCGAGGGCTCCTCCCGCTCACTTGCCACTGTGGTCTCTCCTTGTGACCCGTTCACTGTGTCCACCTGGGAACCTGAGGCATGTGCCAGGCACTTGTTGGCAGAAGGGGCTTTGGGATCCTGCCTGTCAGAGGCGTCTTCTGAGGGCAGGCGGGACTGGGGGGCCAGCCGGGCCTCATCCAGTCTCTCGGGGCCCTTGTCACTGGCCTTGGCTAAGCCGGTGGGGTAAGAGGCACTGACGATGCTTCCAGGGCTGCACTTCTCCCGCAGACGCTCCACAGCGTCCTCCCTGCCGTCCCCGCAGCTCCCGCAGCACACGCAGGAATTGAGGAGGCAGGTGGTGGCCGCAGAGCTGAGTTTGTGGGGGCCACCGTCTGTCCCTTCGGCCACAGGCTCTGCTGCAGAAGTACCGCAGCCTGGGGCTTCCTGGGTGGCGCTGGCAGAGTCCAGGCAGGTGGGCGATTTGGGATTGAAGATGACCGTGGCCGAGAGCTTCATGCCCCCTGTCCGGTGGGCGATCATCTCGGCCGTCTCGGCACCATCCGCTCGCGCCTCCCAGCCGTCCCGGTGCAGCTGAGAGTCCAGGCAGGTGCAGGAGCCGGAGCCCGCCAGGCCGGCCACCCACGCCGCGCCGCCCACGACGTTGTTGTTGCTCACGTCCTCCTCCTTCTGTGTGGCACGTGCACCAAGCGCCGCCTCCCTGCCCTGCAGCCCCTGCCCTCTCTCCTGGGGGCCCGCATGGGGGCTGCCCGCCCACCCCAACGGGCCGCCCGGGGACTCTTCATGCACGTCGTCCATGAAGAACACCCGCTCCTCTTCGTCGCCACCCGACGGCAGCCGCACCCTGCCTGGAGACGCCTCCCCACGGGGGCTGCCCTCAGCCCCTGGCCTGTGCGCGGGGGACTGGCAGGCACTGGGCGGCGAGAGCAGGGACGACATCTCGTCCCCAGCCCTGTGGACCATGCGGCTGAGCTGCTCCAGCTCCTGGTCATCGTACTGCATGGAGCAGGCCAGCTCCGCCTCCGGGTCTGGGGCCTTGGCTGACAGCGGCTCCTCGGCGGGGAGGGGTGTGGGAAAGGCGGGTGCCAGGGCCGTGGGCACCTGTACGTCAGCCCGGAGGGGGAACTCCACCTCTTGGGAAATGCAGAGGTTCCGCTCCAGCGTGTGCAGCTCCTCCTCGGTCAGCGTCTGCAGCAAATCCCTGAGAGGTCAAGACAGAAAACAAGAGTGAGGGTCCAAAAGGCTACACCAGCCTCCCCGGCCAAGAGGGGACACAGTGCCCTGAAGCCTGCACCAGCAGAAACAAAACCAGGTGTTGAATGCTTGCGACCGAACTCCCACGGCACCAGGACGTTTCCTCCAGTACAACATGGGTCACAGCGTCCTGAGCAGCTTGGACCCATCCACGTGCCTCAGCTGACAGCTCTGCTCGCCCCAGGCCCTCACAAACACTAGGCCTCTAAATCGTCTCCTTCTGGTGGGTGTGCACGGTATCTCATTGTCGCTTTAAACTGCTTCAGCCTGATGACTAACAAGGCTGAACACCAGCCCCCCTCTCATCGGCCCTTAGGTGTCTTCTGTGCGAAGCGCCTACGCAAGTCCTTCGCCCGTTTTTAATCAGGTTGTCAGTCCTTCCTGACTGGTGGATGGGCACTCTTTGCATGCCTTGGATGGCACTCGTGGCTGCGTATGTCCCCACCTCTGTGGCCTGCCTTTTCATTCTCTTCATGGTGTCTTTTGATGGAATGAAGTTTTCAATTTTTAATAAAGTCCAATAAGTCACATTTTTTCTTTATGGCTAGTGCTTTTGTGTCCTGTTTAGGAAATGTTTGCCTACTCCAGAGTCACAAAATGTTCTCCTCAATGTTTTCCTCTAGAATCTTTATTGCTTTACTTTTCACATTTATGTCTGCACTCTATCTGGAGTAGACGTTTGTATATGATTGTGGTAGGGATCCAGATACCAATGAATACCCTGTGAGACACTTTTTTCTCCTACGGACATCTATCAACTCAGCCCGTTTACTGGGGAAAAAACCGTTCCCCACTGTTCTGCAGTGTCACACTGTCATGAACCAGGGGACCATACACGTCTGTTTCCTGACTTTCTCTTCCGCTGAGTGGGTAGAAAGCCACCCTTGCATACATCTGTCAGCATTATGATAGCTTCACAATGGAAAGTGTCGCCAGCTTTGCTCCTTGTTTACCAAGCGCACGTCACAGAAATGCACACATATATTCACCAAGAGGCAAACACAAGGCTGGTCACAGCCGCACTATTTGTGGAAACTACCCAAAGGCCATCAGTACTAGCATAAATAAATAATGTTCTGTTCCTTCTTCTTGGCTATTCCAGGTCCTTGCATTTCCATATGAATTTTAGAATCAGTCTGCCAATTCCTGCAAAGAAAAAGAAAAGAAAACGCCTTCTGGGATTTTGGTTGAGATGGCACCGCATTTAAAGATTACTGGAGAATAACTGATATCTTCACAGTATTAAATGTTCCATTTCCTGGATATGGAGTTGTTTTCTATTTATTTAGTCTTTTAAAATTTATGTCAATAACATTTTATAACTTTCAGTGGCAGCCTTAGACATCTTTGATTTAGGCTTAAGTATTTAAAATTTACTGATACTATAATAGAGGGTATTTTATTTTAATTTGGATTTGTTTATTGCTGGCATGTAGAAAGACCATTTATTTCTGTATGCTGATCTTTCATCCAGTGACCTCGTGAAATCTGCTTATTATATCTAATAGCTTAAAGATTTCTCTGGATTTCCTAGGTACTTGATCATATTATCTATATATAATGACAATTTTATTTCTTCCTTTCCAATCCTGTATAACTTTTGAATTTTCCTTTTATTCTTGCCGTATTGCACGGGCTAGACCACCCGTACAATGTTAAGTGGGAGTGGTGAGCAGCACACATCTTTATGTCATTCCCAGTCTCAGGGATATTTGTTGTAGCGTGCGCACACACGCACGCACGCACACAGGCGCACGCGCATGCACTCACACACACACAAACACATAAGCGCACGTGCACGCACACACACACATGAACGCACACGCACACAAACACACATGCACGCGTGCATGCACACGCATACACACACACACGTCTGTACCTGTATCTATCTATGTATCTTATCAGATTAGGAAATTTCCTTTATATTCTTAGTTTGCTAAGAGATGTTTTCATCATAAAATAGGTATTGAATTTTTTCAAATGCTTTTTCTATATCTTTCAAAATTACATAATTTTTCTCCCTCTTTTCAAAATGTGGCAAAACATTGTTTTGATTTTCAAATATCAAACCAATCTTGCACACCTGGAATAAGTTTCTCTTGGTCGTGATATATTATCCTATTTATATATGGTTGGATTTTATTTGCAAGTATCTTTTTAAGGGCATTTGCATCTATGTTCATGAAAGATTGTTCCTTATAACTGTTCCTTATAATATCCTGGTCAGGTTTTACTGTCAAGATTATACTCTCATAAAAAAAAAAGAGCTAGAAAATGTTATCTCTTTTTTTATTCTCTGAGTTTATACAAGAGTTGTGTTATTTCTTCCTGAAATGTTTAGAACACATAAGGGAAGCCAACTGTGCCTGAAATTTATTTTGTGGGAAAGTTTTTAAATAATGGATTCAATTTCCTTAATAGATATTGGACAAAAAGATTTTCTATTTCTTCTCTGTCAGCTTTGGTTAGTTGCTCTTTTGGGAAATTTATCCATTTCATTCAAATTATCAAGTGTATTGACATACAATTGCTCACAGTACCCTCTTACTATCACTTTGATGTCTATGAGGCCCGTAGTGATGTCCCTTTTCCATCATTATTGGTGATTTGTGTTTTATTTCTTTTCTTTTGGCGAGTCTTGCTATTTTATTTAATTAATTAATTAATTAATGTTATTAATCTTTTTAAAGAACCAACTTTTGGCTTTGATTTTTCCCTACCGTATATTTGTTTTCTATTTCACTTATGTCTGTTCTTTTTTTTTTTTTGTCTTTTGTCTTTTTTCCGTGTCCGGCAACGGATCGCAACCCTCAGTGTTGCCCCCGTACCGGACCGGGGACTGGCAACGGGATTGCAACCCTCGGTGTTGCTCCCGCGCCTCACTCAGCCAGTGAGCGGGAGCCGGTCCGTATGTGGGATCTGAACCCTCGGGCGGGAGCGCCGCCGCGCTTCCCAAGCGGCGCACTATCCAGTGCGCCACCGGGCCAGCCCCTTATGTCTGTTCTTATTTTTATTTCTTTCCTCCCCGTTTCTTGAGTTATGACAAACTTATATTCTAGTCTCTTTAGATAGAATTTTACATCACTAAGTTTCATCCTTTCTTCTGTTTTAATTTATAGCATTTAGTGATATAAATTTCCCTCAAATCACTGCTTAAGTTTCATCTTAAAATTTTTTAATATATCATATCTTCATTATCATACAGTTCAAATTTCCACTTACCACTTCTGTGACCAATGAATCACTTAGAAGTGTATTATTTAATTTTCATGTACTTGGGGATTTTTTCAATTTTTGTTTGTTTGCTTTGATATCTGGCTTAATTCCACTGTGGTCAGAGAGTATACTCTGAATAATTTCTGTCTTTTGAGGTTCATTGTGTGGCTTTTTTTATGGTCTAACATGTGATCAATCTTTAAAAATGGTCCATATGCATTTAAGAATGTGAATTCTGACAATTATTAGTACACTGTTGTCAATTACGTCAAGTTTCTTAGTTTCGCTATTCAGATTTCTTATATTCTCAAGGGCTTTTTCCTAATTCCATCAACTATAGAGAGATAAAGTCTCCTGCTGGTTTTGGATTTGTCTGGTCCACCTTGTATTTCTGTTATTTGCTTTATGTAAGTTTTAAAGCTGTGTTAGACGGCCCATCCATACAGATCTGGGATGGTGACATCTCCCTGTCGGACTGCCCTGTCATCAGTATGAAATATTTCTCTTTATCACTAGTAACGTTTCTTGCCGTAAGGTTTCCTTTGACATAAGTGCAGCTAATTTGACTTCCTTGATTGGTGTTTGCATGGTTTACACCGTCCCCTTTCAACATTTTTTATATCCTTATATCCGAATGTGTCTCTTGTCAGGCAAACACAACTGCTGTTGTTTTCACCAAGCCTGGTATTCTTAGTTCTATGCTTGGACTATGTAGTCCACTTGCATTTAATGTAATTACCGATATACTTGTGGGCTTTTTCCTATTTGGTCCATTTGTTTTATGTCCTTCTTTCCCTCCTTTCTTGCCTTATTTTGGATTTTTTTCCTTCTATGAATTTGCTGGTTATATATCTTCAATTATTATTTCAGTGTTATCCTAATATTATAGCAGGCATCCTTGATTTCAGTCTAATATAAATAACTTATTTTATCACTTCTCCAATCTGCTAGAACCTTGCAACTTAATTCCATTTACCCCCTTTCTGTCTTTTCTGCCACTTCTACCGTGAACTGTCGTGCTGTGTGTAAACTCCACAAGACACTACAATTATTGTTTTGTACAGTCAGTGTCCATTTACATTAACCCACATAATGTTCTTCACTCTCACTCGAATTTTCACATTTCCATCTGAGGTCACATTTCTTTCTGCTGAAGAACTCCAATTGGTTTTTTTTTGTGTGCAGGGGCTGCTGCTAACAAATTTCTTCGGCTTTGTGTTTCAGAATAATTCATTATTTCACCTACATTTTTTGAAGGATACTTGTGGTAGTTATAAAATTCTGGTTGGCAGCTCTTTTCTTTCAGCACTTTCAATATACATCATTTCATTACCTGCTGGCTTCCTTTGCTTTTGTGCTTTTTGAGAAGACATTTCTTATGTTCCTTTCAAAGCAGTGTGTCCTTTTCTCTTGCTGTTTTTCAGACCTTTTCATTGTGTTAGGCAATTTTACTATGATATGTCTAGATATGTTTTGTGTATCTTGCTTTCAGTTTTCTTGAGCCTGCTCAATCTGTCAATAGAGATTTTTCATCAGTTTTGGAAAATTCTTGGCCATTATTTCTCAGAATTCTCTCTATTTCTGGAACTCCAGTCACGTACGTTGGACCTTTCGGGTATGCTGCACGTCTCTTATGCTCTGTTCTGTTTTCTTGTTGTCACTTACTTCTTCGTTTTTCCCATTCTTTCCCCTCTCTGTGCTTCAGTGAGGGTCTCTTCTATTGAGCTGTCCTCAAGTTCACTACTTCTGTGTTCTGCTGGATCCAATCTGCTACTAAACCCATCTACTGTGTCCTTATTTTCAGATTGTGAATTTTCTTAGCTCTAGAAAATCATTTTTCTTTTTGTATAGATTCCAATTCTCTGTTTAAATTCTCCATCCTCTTATCTAATTCACCTCTTCTCTTTTCTTTAACATATTAATCATAACTGTGTTTGTGTCCTATGTTACTGTATTATCTGGAGCATCTGCAGTCTGCATCAGTTTTCTGTCTCTTCTCTTGACCGTTAATCACGTTTTCTTGCCTCTTTATATTTTTTAGCAATTTTGGATTATCTGACAGACATTGGGTAAGAAAGAATCATAGTGGTTACAGACGATGCTTTCTTCCTCCAGAGGGGACTGCCCTTGTCCTCTGTCAGGCAGGTGGTGTGACAGTCAGGTTATCGCATGCCGTTCAGAAGTCGGGCAGGTTGAGGATGGGCTGCAGCTTCAGTGTGGTTACTGCTGCTGTAAGCCTGGTGAGTCTCTATCTTCCTAGACCTTAAAGTCTGCAGGAGACCCTGTCTCCTGGCCTTCTAGGTGTCAACTCAACCTCTAGCCCCCTGCCCCATGGAGCTCCAAAATCTGGCAAGTGTCTTGTGTGGAGACTGGCAAGATGCTTGAGTCTCCTAAGTGCCCCAGAACTGCACTTAGCAATTAGAAGCTTACTTTTTCTTTTCCCCCCTGCCTCCCCAGAACCTGGCAGGTGTGCTGCTTGCATGCCCCCAAGTGTCCAATGGGTTCCACCAGCCCCAGTGATTAGGTTCTCTTTCCCCAGCAGAGACGCTTTGCCTGGGAAGACTAAGCTCTGGACAAGCCTGGAATCTTCAATTGCTTCCTGGGGGAAAAACAGCCAGAGGAGACTGTCAGCTCATCTCTGAAGGGCTCTCCCCTCTCCGGAATTCTGGTTCATCCGATCCTCCCTTCCATAGCTCAGTTAGCTTTAAGAATAAGATTTATCAAATATCCAGTTCTTGCGGCTGGAGAGCTAGCCTGCTGCCACCTGAGGCCCCCTGTCGGTCCCAAAGCAGAAGTCGTCCACGTTTTCTAAGCACACGTGGAGATGCCTAGTCATGTCTGCCCATATTCAAAAGCTCTCATTTATTACAATATCCACTCACAAAACTTCACCCTCTTCATCAATTATTTTACGATTGACTCCAGCTTCGTTTTTAAGCAGTCTGTTTAGATACCTCTTTCTGGCTTTCCCTTCCCAGGGTGACATACGATCCTGAGATGAAGGCTCTGGTTTCTGATGCTCTGTTTGTGAACACTGGACCACAGAGGACCACACAGTGACTGATAAGTCCTCAAGCCCTGTCCCTGGAGAAGCCCTGGGCTGCTCTGTAGATCCTCCCTGTTTTCCACCTGTGGGGAGCATGGCAGAGACTCCAAGGGGGTGATAGGCAGGGTAGCCTGGGGGCTGCACAACTGGGTCCTGCCACCCCAGGGCAGCGGCACAGTCAAATTCCATCTACACTGGCTTTGGGGATAATATGCCAAAAACGATATTGGATGGGGCCTGGGGATTTTAAATAGCTCATCCTTGATGGAAAAGGCTTGACTTCTTAGACACTACAGGAGCTGCTTGCCATGATCCCCATCCCCCCAGAAGCCGACACTCTGCCTCCAGACCCGCTCGCTCCATTGCCTGCACTGGCCAAGGTTCATGTGCCTCCGCCCACTCCCAGGCCCTGGCTCCCAGGCCCCTCCTGCAAGCTCCTGCCTGCTGGAGCTCCTGGGCCCCTGCTGCAAGCCCCCACCTGCTGGAGCACCGCGCTCCCGCCTGCTGGAGCTCCTGGGCCCCTGCTGCAAGCCCCCACCTGCTGGAGCACCGCGCTCCCGCCTGCTGGAGCTCCTGGGCCCCTGCTGCAAGTCCCCCCCTGCTGGAGCACCGCGCTCCCGCCTGCTGGAGCTCCTGGGCCCCTGCTGCAAGTCCCCCCCTGCTGGAGCACCGCGCTCCCGCCTGCTGGAGCTCCTGGGCCCCTGCTGCAAGTCCCCCCCTGCTGGAGCACCGCGCTCCCGCCTGCTGGAGCTCCTGGGCCCCTGCTGCAAGTCCCCACCTGCTGGAGCACCGCGCTCCCGCCTGCTGGAGCTCCTGGGCCCCTGCTACAAGCCCCCACCTGCTGGAGCACCGCGCTCCCACCTGCTGGAGCTCCTGGGCCCCTGCTGCAAGCCCCCTCCTGCTGGAGCTCCTGGGCCCCTGCTGCAAGCCCCCTCCTGCTGGAGCTCCTGGGCCCCTCCTGCAAGCCCCTGTATGCTGGAGCTCCCGGGCCCCTCCTGCATGCCCTGCCTGCTGGAGCACCGCGCTTCCGCCTGGCCTCAGCGTGACCAAGCTTCCCATTCATTTCTGTCTCCTCCTCAGGTCCTCCCATGGCTTCTGGGTCTGGGGTCACATCCCTGAAGAGCAACGGAGCACCCCCACCCGACTCCCCAAAGACCACCCCAAGGCCCCAGAGGTGAGGGGAAAGCCCACAGCTGCAGGGCTCACTTCTCCGGCTCTTCACAAGCAGGCTCCATGCTCTCTGGGTCCAGAAAGGAAGCCTGGTGCCAGGCTGGCCATGCCAGGCAGGCTTCTAAGGGGAAAGCCCCCCCCCCCAGCCTCCTCTTTCCCCTCCCTCCAACCCCCCACCTTATTTTCCGCAGCAACGTGTGGAAGGGCCGGAACAGCTCAGACATGTCTTCCACCTTGCGCTCCAAGTTCAGGGGTCCATCCGCGTAGACCACGAGGCCACTGCATTTGAGACACAAAAACCAGCGTGGTTAGGCCTGTGGTCCTTTGGACGAGCTCAGGACCTCCCAGCTTAGACCCACAAGGAGCCCGCATGTGGCTGGCCTGGCAGGAGCATTGCGCCCACACAGGCGTGGTCTCTCCTGTAGCCTCCTGGAGCTGAACGTTACAGACACTTAGAAAAAGCAATGAATGGGCCGGCCCGTGGCTCACTTGGGAGAGTGCGGTGCTGGTAACACCAAGGCCCCAGGTTTGGATCCCATATAGGGATGGCCGGTTCGCTCACTGGGTGAGCATGGTGCTGACAACACCAAGTCAAGGGTTAAGATCCCCTTACCAGTCGTCTTTTAAAAAAAAGAAAAAGAAAAAGCAATGAAAATTATTACCCAGACTTTATCATCTTTTAAAGTTGATTAGCTTGGGCTGAGCCCGTGGTGCACTTGGGAGAGTGCGGCGCTGGGAACGCAGCAGCGCTCCCGTCGCGGGTTTGGATCCTATATAGGGATGACCGGTGCGCTCACAGCGCTCACTGGCTGAGCACAGTGCGGCCGGTCTCAAAAAGGACAAAAAATAAATAAAAAAAATAAAGTTGATTAGCTTATGCTCATTGGAGGGATCATAATCATAAAAATAAATCTGTACACAGCAGTGTTGCAATCACATGAATGAAATTCGTTACCGAAATCGACCTCCTTGAAAATGGAAAAACTGGATTTTTGTTTAAATTTATCTGTGGAGGCTTTTGAGAATTAGACCCAGGCCGGCCCGGTGGCGCACTCGGTAGAGTGCGGTGCTTGGGAGCGCGGCGGTGCTTGGGAGTGTGGCGGCGCTCCCGCCGAGGGTTCAGATCCCATATAGAGACCGGTCCGCTCAGCATGGTGCGGGCGCGACACCGAGGGTTGCGGTCCCGTTGCCGGTCACGAAAAAAGACAAAAAGGAAAAAAAAAAAGAATTAGACCCAAAGCAAGACATACGCTGGGGTGAGAACTAGGTCCTGGGGAGCTCCCTCCCACCAGCCTGACCAATGCTCGTCACCCTTCAAAACAGAAAGTAGCCTCCTGCCTCCCCCAGCAGGACCCACCCTCTCCCAGTGCCCACTGCTCAAGAGGCACTGCCTCCCCAGAACCGGGGCCCGGTGCAGGAGGCTGGCTTTCCTCGTGGTTCCCATCCCAGCATTCAGCTCAACACCCACTGAAGGCCGACCCTGCTCAGAGGCCACCTCTGGGCGGCCCTCAGTTCCACAGGCAGCACCACATTCGACCCCCCAGCCCAGCTCCCAGCACCTCCATCACCCATGTCCAGACCCAGCTCCCCTTGAGAGCATCCATCCCCGGAGGTCCCTCCTCTGGTCGCCCCCTACTGGGTCTTTCAGGACCAGACAGCTTGGGTCTTGGCAAGTCTCAGGTGCCCAGCGGATGCCCACCCATACATGCAACACCTGTCCCCTTGCTTCCTCAACAGAGTGCAGACAATGGCCATGCAGGCTCATCTGCATGAAGTGTCACCTGCATGTCTCTCTCTGCAAATGTGACAGGGTCTCATGGCCAGGATAGGGGTCCAGTCATCATCATCTGTAATGGATTGAATTATGTTCCCCCAAAATTCACTGAAGCTTGAACTGTGTACCCCAAGTTTTATGTGTTAGAAACTTGGCCCCCACTGGACTGTTAAGAGGCTGGGAAATCCTATGATGGTCATTGAAAGGTGGAGCCTTGAAGAGGCGATTGGATTGTAGGACCGTGTGGTAGTGAATGGGTTAAAAATGGTGGTCAGGGGTGTGGTGCTGAGGGCTTTAAAAGGAGGGAGAGTCTGTCTGTCTGTCTCTTGCTCTCTCTGCTCCACCATCTTGCAGTGTGAATCCCCTGGGTCACTGTCACCACCACCAGATGTAGATGTGTTCCTTGGACTTTGGACTTCCCAGGCTCAGAAACTGTAAGCAATAAGTTTTTTTTTCTTTTTTTTTTTTTCTTTTTGTCTTTTTTTCGTGACTGGCAACAGACCGCAACCCTCAGTGTTGCCCCCGTACTGGACCGGGACTGGCAACGGGATCGCAACCCTCGGTGCTGCCCCCGCACCTCGCTCAGCCAGTGAGCGGCCGGTCTGTACGCGGGATCCGAACCCTCAGCAGGAGCGCCGCCACGCTTCCCAAGCGGCACACTGTAGCAGTGCACCACCGGGCCGGCCCCCATGGTTTTGTTTTCTTATAAATCACCCAGTCCCATGTATTTTATTATAAGCAACAGAAACGGACTAATACGCCATCCAACCTGGAGTCCCTGTGGTTCAGGAACAGTCTTTTCATCCAACACATCCAGTTCAGTGAGAAAAACTGAAAAACAGAATTGAATGAAGGGACTGTTTTTCCCTTTAAAAAGTTGAGTTTCATGTGCAAAAAGAAAGATTCAAAAGTCACAAGAAAAACATGGGCTATGCCACCTCTTGGGGTTTGACAGCCGTGACTGGTGGCCTATTGTGGCCACTCACACTGGGCCACAGGAGAGTCTGGGCTGTGATGAAGGTCTGTGTCCTGAGACAGCCATAGCCAGGCCTCTGTGCCATTTGCCATTTGGTCTGTTTTCTAGATCTTACATGAGATGACAGTTCTGATTAAATGAACAGAATTCAAGGGACAATTTCCCAAGATAGAACCTTAACTTCACAGATAAACCAGGAGGTCTCAGGACAAAGGCTGAGTGAGAACAGACAGACAAGCAGGGGGGTTCACGTGAACCCCTGCCCTGGCTTCCTGGCAATCTCGACTTCCAGAACGCAGCCGGGCAGGTGCCCGACTCTGGCGGCCCCTCCGAAGGGAAGCCTCCCGTAACCCTGGGCAGAGCTCCCCTGACTCTGCGCTTGGGATTCAGCCTGCAATGACCAGTTCACCCGGTGTCTGCCCGACTGGGCACCTCACTCCCCGCCCACACCTGGCAGTGGCAATGCCCAGGGGAGGACACTGCTGCCTCATCAGTGCAGCGAGAAGGGGCTCGCCTGGTCGCATGGCCTGGCACGGTGCTGAGATGAGACCCACCCTGTGAGCAGGGCCTGTTGGCCTGGGGCCGTAGAAAAGAACCCATTAATTATGAGGGCTCAGTGCACAGACCACCAAGTCTGCCATGCCCAGCCCCTCCCATGAGCAGTTGGGGGACCTGACAATGTCCTCTTGGCTGTGTCCTAGTGTCCAACGGTGTTGTCTGTTCCCACGTGCTGGAGCACTCCAGGCACCATGTGCTCTTTGCTGGCTGAGCCCTCCTGCTCAGCAGCTCTGGGAAGTGCATGGACCACCTGGCAAGGGCAGAGAAGGCACATGGGACAGCCAGGCTGTGTCCGTACAGATCTGGCATCCCTGTGGACAATGGTGAAGTTGGTCTCCAGTCCCAGTGCTTCATGTCCCAGCAAGCACACAGCAAATGTCCATACAGCAGGGGCAAGGGGTGGGGGGATGCAGAGTGGACCCTGGATGGCAGCCTCTGCACTGGGCTCAGCACTTGCAGGAATCCAGCAGAGAACCAGGGGGCAGCTGCAGAATGAGGCCCAGGAATGAGCCACTGAAGGAAACAGCTGGGTCTGCAGTGGCTGCTGCCAGTGGCTACTGCCTGACAGGTCTGGGAGACCCAGGCATTGCCCCAGCACAGGCCACACAGGCCCATGTCTGTGCCATCGCCAAAGTGGGCAAGGCAGCACCGCAGCTGAGCCTGGCAGGCAGGTGCCAGATCCTGAGGCATGGGCACGGGCGGGGCTTGTGGACGGCACCGTGAGGGCCTGGCCCAGGTCCAGCCCAGGCGAGCAGGTGAGAGGACACCCAACATCGGGGGACGCCAGGGGACCCCACTGGAAGGGCAGGTGGCCAGCCTTTTTTCTTTTTTTTAAAAGTTGAGATGAAGTTCACATAACATACTACTAAGCATTTTAAAGTGTACAGTTCCGTGGCATTTATCGCAGTCACAATGATGGGCAACTATCCCCTCTTTTTTTCAAAACCTTTTTTTTTTTTTTTTCCTTTTTGTCATGTCCGGCAACGGATCACAACCCTCAGTGTCGCGCCCGTACCGGACCGGGACCGGCAACGGGATCACAACCCTCAGTGTCGCGCCCGCACCTCACTCAGCCAGTGAGCGGGAACCGGTCTGCATGTGGGATCCGAACCCTCGGTGGGAGCACCACCGCGCTCCCAAGCGGCGCACTGTAGCAGTGCGCCACCGGGCCGGCCCTTTTTCAAAACCTTTTTATCGTCAAAGAAAAACACCGTCTAAGTAATCACCCCCCACGTCCCCACCCCCATCCCTGGCAGCCTCTAATCTACTCTCTGTCTCTGGATTTGCCTGTTCTGTACATTCGACATAAGCCTACATGACCTTTTGACTGGCTTCTTTACTTGACATCATGTTATCAAGGACCGTCCACATTGCAGCACATGTCAGTGCTTCGTTCCTTTGCATGGCTGAATAATATTCCATTGCATGTACGAGGGTACTTCAAAAAGGTCATCATCCTTCACTTCTATTTTTCCATGAACTTTCTGAAGCACCCTCATGTATACACAATGCCTTTACCCGTTCACCCGTTGGTGGACATCTGGGCTGCTTCCGCCTTCCGGCTGTCAGGAGTGATGCTGCTATAAACACTCACGCGTGAGTTTCAGTGTGGACGTTCCCATTGTCCTTGGTACGTGCCTAGGAGGGTACATGATGTTACCCGGGATACTTGCTATTACCACGTGGACCGTGTAGTTCTATGTTTAACTGTTTAAGGAACCACCAAACTGTTTTCCGTAGCAGCCACGTCGTTTTACACTCCCACCAGCAGTGTGCAAAGTTCCTACTTCTCCACGTCCTCGCCAACGCTTACTCCTCTCAGTTTTTTTTTAATGGCCAGACAGTCCAGAACCCTTGACACTGGTGTTATCAGCACCGCACTCTCTCAAGTGAGCCAACTGGCCAGCCCTCTTTTCAGTTTTCTTTAATTACAGCCATGCTGGTAGGTGTGAAGTGAGACCTCATAGAGGTTTCATTTTGCATTTCCTTAATGACCAATGATGTTGAACATCTTCTCATGTGCTTCTTGGCCATTTGTTTCTATCTTCTTTGGAGAAATATCTATTAAAGTCTTCGCCCACGCTATCAGTCAAACACGTCCCCTAGAAGTTCATGTGTTGGAAACTTGATCCCCCTTGTAACAGCATTAAGAAGGTGGGAAATCCAACTATGATATTTGAAAGGAGGGCCCTTGAGAGGTGCCTGGATTGCGCGGACCACACCCTCGTGAATGGATTAACCCTTCATGGAGTAACAAGTCATCTTGGGCGCGGACTTGGCAGCTCTTTAAGGAGCACATGAAAGAGCTCTTGCCATTCTTAACATGTGACACCCTGGCCACCAGGGGACCCCGGAGAGAGTTCCCACCCAGAAAACCCTCACCAGATGTGTCCTTGGACCATGGACTTCCCAGACTCCAAAACTATAAGAAATAAATTTTGTTTCTTTATAAATTACCCAGTTTCAGGTATTCGTAATAAGCAACAGAAATGGACTAATACAGCCCAGTTTTGACCTGGATTGTCTCTCTGTAGTTGTGTTGTAAGGATTCTTTCTATATTCTGGGATCTAAACCTTTATCAGATAAATGATTTGCAAATATTTTCTCCCATTCTGTGGGTTGTCTTTTCACTTTCTTGATAATGTCCTTTGATGCACCAAAGTTTTTAATTTTGATGAAATTTAGTTTATCTACTCTTTTCTTTTCTTGCTAGTGCTTTTGGTGCTAAATCTAAGAGTCTACTGCCAAATCTGAGAACATGAAGATTTACCCCCTGTATTAGTTAGGATTCTCCAGAAAATAGAATGAGAGAAAGAGAGACTTATTTTAAGGAACTGGTTCATGCAATTGTGGAGGCGGGTAAGTGCACAATCTGCAGGGCAGGCCAGCAGGCTGGTGGCCCGGGCAGGGGTGGGGGGATTGCTGACACTGCAGCTCAAGTCTGAAGGTGGTCTGGAGTAGAATTCTCTCCTACTTGTGGGATCTCAGTCTATTTTCTCTTAAGGACTTCAACCTATTGGATGAGGCCTGCCCACATTATGTAAGGTAATCTGCTGTACTCAAAGTGTACCGATTTAAACATTAATCTCATCTTTAAAATACTACACAGTAGCATCCAGACTGGCATTTGACCAAATACCTGGGTACCGTGGTTTAGCCAAGTTGACACACAAAATTAACCGTCACAGGGTCCAACTTCGTTCTCTTGCATGCGGCTATCCCAGCAACATTTGTTGAAGAGATGGCTCTTTCCTCATTAAATGGTCTTGGCACCCTTGTTAAAGATCAAGTGGCCAAGATGTTTGAGCTTATTTCTGGCCTCTCAGTTCTACTCCATTGGCCTGCACATCTGTCCTTATACCAATACCACACTGTTTTGACTTGTAGTAAGTTTGGAAATCAGGATGTGTGAGTGCTCCAAATTCTCTTTCTCTTTTGATATTGTTTTGGCTATTTAGGGCCCATTGCAGTTCCATACAAATTTGAGGAACAGCTTTTCCATTTCTAGAAAAGTTTTGATAGGGATTAGTATTGCCATCCTAAATATATTAAGTCTAGGGCCGGCCCGGTGGCGCACTGGAGAGTGTGCCGCTTGGGAGCGCGGCGGCGCTCCCGCCGAGGGTTTGGATCCCATGTGGAGACCGGTTCCCGCTCACTGGCTGAGCGCGGTGCGGGCGCAACACCGAGGGGTGCGATCCCGTTGCCGGTCCCTGATACGGGCGCGACACCGAGGGTTGCGATCCCGTTGCCGGTCCCTGATACGGGCGCGACACCGAGGGTTGCGATCCCGTTGCCGGTCCCTGATACGGGCGCGACACCGAGGGTTGCGATCCCGTTACCGGTCAGTAAAAAAGACAAAAAGGAAAAAATAAATAAATAAATATATTAAGTCTTCGCCCGGTGGCGCACTGGAGAGTGTGCCGCTGGGGAGCGCGGCGGCGCTCCCGCCGAGGGTTTGGATCCCATGTGGAGACCGGTTCCCGCTCACTGGCTGAGCGCGGTGCGGGCGCAACACCGAGGGGTGCGATCCCGTTGCCGGTCCCTGATACGGGCGCGACACCGAGGGTTGCGATCCCGTTACCGGTCAGTAAAAAAGACAAAAAGGAAAAAATAAATAAATAAATATATTAAGTCTTCCAATCCATGAACATGGGATGTCTTTCCATTTAATTAGGTCCTTTTTAATCTTATTTTAGCAATGTTTTGTATTTTTCAGTATCCATGTCTTTCACCTCCTTGGTTAAATTTATTCCTAGATATTTTATTCTTTTGAATGTTATTGCACATCTCTTATAAAATAACATTTAATTATATGCAATGGAATATTACTCAGCCTTAAACAGGAAGAAAATTTGGACACATACTGCAACTTGGATCAATCATGAAAACATTATACTAAGCGAAATAAGCCAGTCACAAAATAACAAATACTGTATGATTCTACTTATATGAGGTCTCTAGAGTTTTCAAAATCATAGCGACAGAAAGTAGAATGGTGGTTGCCAGGGGCTGGGGGGATGAGGGAACAGGGAGTTAAGGTTTAATGGGGTAGAGTTTCAGTTTGTGAAGACAGAAAAGTTCTGAAGATGGATGGAGGCGATGGCTGCCCAACAGTGTGAATGTACTTAATGCCACTGAACTGTACTCTCAGAAAAGGTTCAAATGGTAAATTTTATGTTATGTATATTTTACCACAATAAAAAAAGAACATTTAGTGCTTTGGTCTCTGTTTACAAAAGTTTTGCGTATCATTTTTATAACTAAAAAAATCTGCTCTGACTAGGTAAGCTAAATTCTAGTACCTTGGGATATCTGAAATAAGTCAGTAGTTACATCCCATGTCCTGGAAAACATTATTATCATAAAGCTATTTTAACTAAGAAGTAGATGTTCTGTCACCAGGAGAGTAACAAAATAACCAAGAATGCTTCTTGTAACCCTTACGTACATGCAGATCCCTATGCATAGGATGTAACCCAGTAACAATTCATAATCAGTAGGGCACGTACAACCAATAGAAAAACTGATGTAATGATAAAGGGGGGGCTGTCCTCTTCTCTCTCTACTTTATCTTCCCCCTTTCTTCTGATTATGAAATGCTAAGCTCTGCTGGTTCCCTTCAAAGCACATATCTTGGAGCAACCTGACCTGTGTGTCTCCCCAGTTGCAATCATCATATTGGCTCAATAAATCTTACGCTTTACATGCTTGGCCTCAGTTTCTTTTAGTTCAACAATGTTAAGAAATTTTGTAAAGTAGAGATACCATTTGGGGGCCGGGCCGGCCTGGTGGCGCACTGCTACAGTGCACCGCTTGGGAGCGCGGCGGTGCTCCCGCCGAGGGTTCGGATCCCACATACAGACCGGTTCCCGCTCGCTGGCTGAGCGAGGTGTGGGCGCAGCACCGGGGGTTGCGATCCGTTGCCGGACACAAAAAAAGACAAAAAGGAAAAAAAAAGAGATACCATTTGGTAACAACATCTTGTACCCAACATTAATACACTGAGGATGTTTTTGCACGGCATTAGGGAGTTTTCTCCACCATTATTTAAACGCCTGGAGCATCATTTTTAATCAATCCCTTCATTCTGGATATCCACACACACACCCTCAATTTATTATGACTACAAGTAATACTTCCGGGATAGACTTTGCAAATACATAGTTGTGCCCTGTCAGATCAGTGCAACAAAATTCTGCAAAAGTCCACTGTGCTCCCCATGCCAGGCACTGGGGCACATGAGTGAATAAAGGAGGTGACCCTCGCTGCCCTCCCGGTGATTCAGCATTGTGGGGAAGATACAGAAACAATGCAAATCCCATGTATATGAGTAACCCAAACAGGCAAATCCACAGAAACAAAATGGATTAGTGGTTCCCTGGGCTGGGGATGGGGTGAGGGAGTATAGGGGTGGAGGTGACTGGTAATAGGTAAGGGGTATCCTTGTAGGGTGATAAAAATGTTCTGAAATTAGGAGTGACTGTGGTTACACAACTGTGAATGCACCAAAAACCACTGAATTGTACACTTTAGAAGGGGGAGTCCTGTGGTAGTGAATTATATCTCAATAACGTTGATAAAAAATAAATAACACAAAGTATGTAAATTATGCAGAGTGTGAGAGGTAATGAGCAGCTGGGCGTGGAGGGGGCGTGGTGGAGGGGACACTGGAGTGGAAATTGGGGGAGGCAAGGGCATGGGTGGGTGCTGTGGAAAATACCAAGACAAAACAGCAGTGAGGCTGCTGGGGTACGGGGGCCACTGGCAAGGTGACCGCCTTCTGCTTTAAAAAGACCATCCATGGAACACAGGTAGGTGAGGGGCTCGTCTGGGGAGGGTAGGAGCCTGTGGGCCCATGTGGAAGCATCCTGGCAGGAGGGTAAGAGAGGAAGGAGGGGCTGCCCACCCTGCCCGGGACTGAGTGGCAGGGTCTCGCTCCACACACGTCTGGGAAGCGCTCCATGCCCAAAGCAGAGCTGCAGGGATGAGCACACAGAAGGAGGAGCGAGTGTAGACAGGGCTGAGGAGCCTCCAGTGGAGCCGCCAGGGCTGTGCTGATGGGGACAGTCAGACCAGGACACTGGGAAGTGACCACTGGGTCTAGAGGTTTTGTTTCTTTATTCCTTTAAAGGAATTGGTTTAAGATAAATCCTTAAAAGTAAAACCAGTTTGTGAGAGTCAGAACTTTGAGGAGATTCACCTTCTCCCCAGGACACGTCCGCACCAGCAGCAAGGACTGTTCTTCAGAGGGGGTCCCCTGCCCCCACCCCCAGCAGCTCAGAGCACGTCCCCACAGGGCTGACCCCAACCTCTTTAGTCCTCACGGGCCCATTCCCAAGGCCAAACCCCTGCCAGCCCACAGTGGCCTCCTCCGGAACCCTCTCGGGACCTACCCTGCCCTGCCGACCTTTTAGGCCTCAGTTTACCACCACCTCCCCCTGCAGCAGGCCTCCCCTGCTGGCCACAGTTGAGCGTTTCTGCTTTCTGTTGTCACAGAGGAAGAGCAGGCTCTGGACCCTCCAGCTGGACTTGGTTCCTCCACCTTGAGCAGAGCCTCCACCTCCGGGAGCCCCTCAGCCATGATGGGCCGTGGAAGAGGATTTCTCAGAGGGTAGAGCTACTGCATGAAGACTCAGAAGGGGGTGGGGGCCTGGGCGCAGCCAGTGCTTGGTAAACGTCCCATCATTGTCTAGAACACTGTATTTACTGGGTGGGAAGGGGCGGGAGCTCTGGGGAGCACAAGAGTAAAGGGGAGGGGGCGGCAGAGAAGCTCCATCCCCAGCTCTGCCACCCCTCCCTCTCTGCTCTGAGTGCCACATGGGGTCCCAAGACACCCACATCACAGACACAGGATTCTGCGAGGGTGTGGTCCCAGGAATGCTGGCCACCGGAGCCACTGCGGCTACCAGGGTGAATCACCCTGTCCTCGCTCCAGCCCTGGCGCTGCCTGTGCCCCTTTGCATGTGCTGCCTGCCTGCCCCGAGTACCCCCAGCCCACGGTCCATTGCCTGCCCACCCCACACTCCGGCTTCAGGAGCTTTGCTCCGGGCCAGCTGCCTTGGGAGCCTCTCCATGGAGCCTCCAGCTCCTGTCCACCCCAGGGGGGTCCCTGCATGGTGCCCCCACCCCCAGTATCCAGAATACGCCACAGCAACTGCTCTCCTGTCCACCCTCCTGTCCATCTCCCTCACGGCATCGCAGTGTCCCTAGGACAAGCAGGAGGGCAGGTACTCAGTAGTCACTCCATACATGCTCGCTGAGTGCACACAGGAAGGAGAGTCCTGGGCGCTGCCCCGGGCAGCTGTGGCCTCCGCCCATCTGGCCCTGAGTGGCCACTGTGGACCAGGAGGAGAGAGAGAGGGAGGTGGGCTGCAGGTCCTCAGGGACCGGAGGGCAGCCCAGAGCGGGCAGCTTTAGGATCTGCTCACAGCTGGGCTCTCACCCGCTCCTTCCCAGGGGAGGATTTTGACTACAGGCTGGCGCACCTCACGACTGCTCAGACCCACAGCCTGGCTCTGAGATGAGAGAGCTGCTTCTGGGGCGACCCTCTCAGCTGCCCCATGCGCCTGCTCCCCGCACCTGGGCTTCAGCTCCTGCACCCGCTCTCCCTGCCTCCTCCCTACGCTCTGAGCCACCCATCATCTCCTCGAGGTCCCCCGGGCCCTCTCCAGGCCCTCCCTCCAGCCCGAGCCCGAGGGACCCCACACCGCTGCCTCCAGGAGAGGACCACCCGGGACAAAGCCCCTGCCCACCAGGCCCCTGGCCGCCACTCTGTCTCCCAGGACGAGGACCCCCAGGTGGGCTGTTCACCCAGACAGGACAGAAGGAGGGGCAAAAGCTCAGACGCCAGCAGGCCGAGCAAGAGTGAGGTCAGCCAGTGGCAAAAGTGACACTGGTCAGGGAGGAGTAGCCATGGCCCTGCGGCCACCTGTGCTTGGCACCGCGGCGACACAGAGGCGGATGCAGAGCTGAACGAGCACAGCAACAGACTCGAGGGTGACAATCCAGGAACACTGTGCGTGGGGCCTTCGTCACCTCTTATTTTTAAAATGTTTGCTGCTAAGAGAGGCCTGGTATTCCCTGGAGCCTCTGAACAGGTTCCCTCTGTCCCCGCGGGCTCTGTGGCACCCAAGAGCACCTGCAGGAGCACCGTGCACACCCACTGGCACGCGGGGCTCTGTGGAGCCTCCAGAGGAACTGTGGTTCCGTGCAGGGATGCGGCGCCAACTGCACTCCCAGGCACTTGTGAGGGGGATTTTTAAAAGGGCAGGGTTTTTGTGTTTCCAAAGGCACCGTCCGAACCTCAAAGCTGCAGTGTCACTAGGAGGAAGGCCTAGCTCTTCAAGGAAAGGCTCAGTCCCCGCCCGGCTGGCAGAAATAGGGCTCTGACCCAAAGGAGCTCTGCTGCTTGATTTTTTAAACAAAGAAAAGGGGTAAGGGCCCAAAGGCTCAGTTCTTTCTTCCAGATGAGCGTGGCCACGGAGAGATGTTTGCTGGGAAGGAGACAACGTAACAGAACCTGTGGCCCGGCCAAGGAGGGGCTTTGTGTGGTGGGGGCGCCTCCGCCTGAGGACACTTCACTCCAAGGCACTTTCCCACCGGCCTCTGGGGACACCCCATCCTCCAACTCCTGCGCCTTCAGACAGAGTGAAATCCCCAAATTCTAACAATAAAGTAGAGTCCCAAGTGTCGCCTCCCTGGTGTGATAGAACCCAGTCCCACTTTTTCTGGTTGGCTGACCTTGTAAAAGAAGGAACCTGTGAGAAAAGAGGGAAAATAACAGAAGGAGCAGGGCCCGGGGCACTGAGCTGCTAGAGGGGGCTCTGGAAAAGCCAGACAGCATCCAAAGACCTCCCTGGACACCTCCCTGAGAGGGCAGCCCTGAGGACACAGGGGAGCGCATGACCCAGACCAGGGCAGGGTCTGGATTCAAGCCCCAGCACCACATCCTTCTGCACACGGCACCCGACCTGTCCCTGCCATCGAGGGAGGCACCTCTGTCCTCTGCAGGCCCTGGAAGCTGGGCCTGTCCTGCCACACCCCACTTCCCACGAGAGAGGGCCTGTGCTCGCCCTAGCACACTGTTGCGTGTGCCTGTGCTCCGGGTTCCCCTCCAGGCCCTCGCGGGTCCTCTCCACGGCCTGAGCCTGGACTGGTCCTGAGCTGTGGCCACCCCACGCTCCCCTGGCCCCCTCACTGATGTCTACATCATCAATGGGCATCTGTCCCGAGGACTCCCTGCTCCTGACTCTCTGAGCAGCTCCCCACCTGCACGCCAGCTGCTCACTGGGCCACCTTCCCTGCTACAAGCCCGATGTGCCCCTCCATAGAGCTCTCCATGGCCCCGTCACTCCTCCCCCCTCCAGGACCGCCCACCTGGCAGGGGGCAGGAGAGTCCCCGTCTGGAGTCAGGGTGTGGCTGAGCAGCAGTGCACCAAGCCCGGAACACCCAGACTCTGACCTTGGCCCTGTGAAGCTCAGATGCTCAGCAAGTAGCCACATGCTTCCTGCCTCAGTGTACTTAGGACCTAAAATTCCATGTGCTACTGTGACATCTTTGAGCCTTACAGGACCCCAAAGGCCCACCTGTGAGCTCCCTGCTCCCTGACGTGCCCTCACCCAGCGGGAAAGGCTCCCTACCAGGGATTCCCAGTCAGCCAGACCACCTGCCCCCACCTGGTCTTCCACTGCATGGGCGTCCCCCCTATGCCCCAGCACCAGCCCTCAAAATTATCCAAACAAGCCAATCACCACCTCCCGGGGGAACCAGGGGGCACCTGGTCCTCTTGTTCCACAAAGTCTTCCTCTCATGGCCCTTGCATGGTCCCTCTGTGCCTGACTGCACCCCCTGTGGCCCTGAGTGACATGCAGTGTCCACCTCCCCTGGGCCGTGAGCATCTGTGTCTAGTCAGTGGCTGTCGATGCCCCCTGTCCAGTGTTGGGGCAGTTGTTTAGGCATCTTGAACTGTTTAGGGTGGTGGGTCCCTCCCTCACCAACGAGGTAAACAGGAGGCACTTAGAACACTTGGCTCCTCATCTGCCCAGGGACGACAGCAGGCCTGCCTGGGGGCTACCCGGGGCAGCTGAGCGGCCACCCATCAGGGGTGTAAGCACCACTTACCAACAGCCACAGGAGCCTGGCACCACCAGATGTGACAACACTACAGGTTTCTGTTAAATGACCATCTGGGCAGGAGGGCACTCACCACACGATGGCCAGCCTTGGAATAGTGAACATGAGGGCCGGCTCGTAGTCGTCAATCATGTCCTGGGTCAGGTACCCGAAGACCAGGGCCCTGGACGAAGGGAGAGAGAATGAGCAGGAGTGGGGCTGGCTGTCACATCTGCAGGACAGGCCCAGGAGGGGGACCTGCATGCTTAATCCTCGCCTGCATCCAGCTCAGCAGACAGGGTGGGGAGGTGGGGAGGTGGGGAGG
>NW_007726458.1:161069-225900 GCF_000696425.1 Galeopterus variegatus
GCAAGGGGGCTCCCTCAAGCCTCTTTTGCATGGTCACTAATCCCATGCATGAGACCTAATCAGCTCCCAAAGGCCCCCACCTCTTAATACCATCGCTGTGGGGGTTAGATCTCAACATATGAACTTTGGGGGATCCAAACATTCAGACCATTGCACGGACCCATAGGAGGATTTCCACTTGAAGTCCCTCCCCTGCTTGAAGTTAGGTAGAGCCACGTGACTAGCTTTGGCCAATAAAATGTGAACCGAGGGAAGTGTGCCACTCCTGGTGGAGACTCAAGAGCCAGGGTGCGGTTTGATGCTTCACTTTCCCTCTGCTGTATAACATTTGGGATGGTGGTGGTCCATCAGCTCAGATCCTGGAGCGAGGAGACGTGGCACAGGGGACAGGCAGCATGAGTGACTGAGAAACAAGTTTCCAGGGCTGTTGTTACTGCACCAGAACCTGCCCTACCCTGACTGGTGTGCATCCTGCCCCTTCATCCTCCCGAATAAGAAGGCAAGGAAGGTAGTCAGAGAAAAAGCTATGAGTGACCATATGTTGGATTTTGTGGGTCAACGAATCCCAGAGAGTGGGAAGGACTGGAGAGTGAGATGGCCAAGAGGACCGAGACAACCTCACACTTGGACACAGCCACATGAGAAATGAATGGGAGGTGGGAGGTGGGGAGGTGGGGAGGTGAGAGGTGGGGAGGTGGGATGGTGAGGAAGTGGGGAGGTGGGGAGCTGGGGGGGTTGGGAGTGAGGTGGTTTGGTTGTTCCTCTTGTCATGGCTGAGCCTTCCCCTTTTTGTCCTCTGTCACACGACTTCACCTGCAGGCTATGCACTTTGGGCCCGAGGAAAGTGACCGTGCAGCAGAGGAACGGGCCGGGCAGATGTGAGGAGGGGAGGGCTCCCCCTCTACCCCTGCCCACAAAGTGAGGTGAAGCCAGATGTGGTGCTGGAAGACGGCAGGCTGGTACCTTCCTATCGCGGCCATCTCCTCAGCAAGCGCGGTCCCACAGGGCTGCCCCGCGCCCCGGGTCTGGGGCAGGGTGGGGAGGACAAGGGACTCTCTGGGTGCCCCCGGCACGGCCCGGTCCTCACCTCTCCACTGTCTCGCAGAACAGCACGATGACCTCCTGCTGCACGTAGTACTCCCTGGGAGACTTCACAGGCACCATGGCAGAGACATAGCTGCAAACAGCCAGGAGTGTTAGTGCCACCCTCACGCCACCATGGGCCTCCCCTAAACAAAGTGTGTCTTAAATTAAGGCCACAACACTGCAGCACCGCCCCATGTCAACAGTTTCCTAAGTCCCTGACTCCCAGCTTTACGACTGATATTTGAAATCAAAAGTCCTGCCCGGGTAGGCCTAGTCCAGAGTCTCCTCGGGTCCCCACGGGCCCCCACAGCCCTGCCCCATGTCAGCCCTGACACCCTGGAAGTGTCACTGCCCACTCACATGACCGTCCTCCACCTCAGCGGCAGCCTTGGCGGGAGAGCAAGTGGATGGTGAACGCACGCGTACGTGGGTGGGAGGACAGTCCCCTGTGCCCTGCCGTGGGCAGTGTCAGGGCCTGCGGCCCACAGGAGCCAGCCCAGCCAGGGCACAGGGGCTCCCAGGAGGTTTGTTGAATGGCTGTAAGAAAGTGACACTGTCCAACCATTCCCCAGATGGGAATACTTTCTTTCCTTCTAAATCACTAACTAACTTTTCTTGTTACAAAAGCTTATTTAGGAAATCTGGGGAGACAGAAGAAAACGAAACTGAATCTTCCGTACTCCCACTTCCTAGACAAACCCACCTTTAATGTTTCGGTTGATTTCCTTCTATACAGATGACAAGAGGGACAACTTTTATTAACTGGGACCACCGTGGACACTGATGTTTTGTCCTCTTTTTGTCACCTGCCATGCGTGTCGTCCCATTGCGGACATGTCATAGTGTGCCTGGCCCCTCAGGCCTCCCTCAATTCCTTTCCTTGGAGTCCCACGATGGCCAGAGACCCGCTCGACCCCGCCTGGGTCCCCTCTGCTTATGTCCCCTCCCTGGAACGGCCCCTCCCCCACCCCCTCATTGTGCCCTGCGGGGGGTTAACGGACCAACAGATGGCCCCGAACCAGCTAGGTCCTCCCTCTGCAGACCCTTGAAATGTTATTTCTACATTGAAATGTCAGGAGGAGCCCCAAAGAGCGGGCTCCCCCAGACTCATAAAGCAAAGGCGTGGCCCCGCGTGCCCAGGGCGCACACGTGTGGCCCTCAGAGTCACCTCAGCTCGAACTCCGCAAACAGGACGTCGAAGTGCCTCAGCGCGTCCCTCATCTTCTCTGTGTAGCTGCTGAGGTCCCGCAGCGCCTGGTCACGGAGGGCGCCCCGCACGTCCTCCAGGCTGCGGGTCAGCTCCTTGGCCAGCGGGCGCATGGCCATGCTCTCGAGCTCGCGGTTCATGATGATGGAGCCGGCGGCCAGGCACTGCGGGCGGGGGACACAGTCAGTGGAGGCCCCAGCGAGTCTCCTGTCCCCGGGAACCTGACCCTGCTGTGCCCTGAGGTTTCGGTGCCCATCTTCTCACTCAGGGGCAAGGACGCGGGCACCTGCTCCTGGTCCCCTCTGGAGAGTGCGCTCTTGAATTCAGAACAACCGCGGCAGCAGTAACAGATGTCTCTTACTGTGACCGACGTGGTCCTCTAACCGACCAGAGAGGCAGGCAGGGAAGGGATGGCCAACGTGAGGCCCTCGGGTGGCTCCATGCAGAGGCCCCACCATGTACCTCTCCTCCCCTCCCCTCCCCATGCAGCCACAGGGATGACAGTCGGGGAGCCAGGAGCCCCGGACGCCACGTTCTGGGTTGTGCCCCAGGCACGAGGCAGCAGGGCCGATCTGGGCTCCCCGAGTACTTGACCTTTCTGAGGAGTCACAGACCCCGCGTGTTAACAGTCTCCTGGCTCGGAGCACATGATCGTCCTGGGAACTCACGGGCACAAGAGTCCCTCCACTCCTCTGCCCCTCAAATCCACCCACACCTGCCCCGGGTGCCCGAGGCAGCTCCAGTGTGCCCGCAGTGACATGGGGTTCCACCACACTGCTCTCGTGCTGAGGGGACCACCCAGTCCCCAGGCAGGGCTGTGCTGAGGTGGCTGCTGAGCAGCGGGCTGGGCCCTCCCCACGCCTGGGCCGGAACCAGTCACCCGCTGGTCCCACAGTGATACTCAAGAGGAGAAGCAGGAGGAGCTGCCATCTCCCGGTGACAGCGCAAGAGGGCCACTGCCTTCCCAGGCCCTCCCTGTGGGGAAGCACGGAGCTCGTGGACGCCAGGACCCCACGTGGAGCAGCTGGACCCTGGCACAGGACCGGCTTCCCCTCACGACCTTCACAGCTGCCTCTGCCCCAGGGCCCACTTCACACAGGTGAAAACTGAGGCTGGGGAGGAGCGATAACCTACCTGGGCCACCCACAGTCAACCAGCGCCTGGGGGAGGATGCCCCACGGGACGGCCGGGAGGAGCGGGGTGGCCGCAGGGATGGGGGATGCGGGAGCGGGTGTGCGCACGGCCGGGCCGGGTGAAGAGCAGGCATCCAGCACCTGGGGGAGGACGCCCCACGGGACGGCCGGGAGGAGCGGGGTGGCCGCAGGGATGGGGGATGCGGGAGCGGGTGTGCGCACGGCCGGGCCGGGTGAAGAGCAGGCATCCAGCACCTGGGGGAGGACGCCCCACGGGACGGCCGGGAGGAGCGGGGTGGCCGCAGGGATGGGGGATGCGGGAGCGGGTGTGCGCACGGCCGGGCCGGGTGAAGAGCAGGCATCCAGCACCTGGGGGAGGACGCCCCACGGGACGGCCGGGAGGAGCGGGGTGGCCGCAGGGACGGGGGGATGCGGGAGAGGATGTGCGCACGGCCGGGCAGGGTGAAAAGCAGGCATCTAGCACCTCGTGGGGACTGAGGCAGGCGGGGCGGGGACAGCACAGCAGAGGGGCTGACAGATGTCGGGGACCCCTAACGTCTTGAGAGCATGGCCAGGTGGAGCAGTCTAGGGTGTCCACACAGTGGGGTGGGTACAGGAAAGCCCTGGGCTGGGGGAGGCTGGTTCCATCACCTCGGGAATAAGACACCTTCCTCTCGGTGCCTCAGTTTCCTTGTTGGGAGATAAAATCTGACAGGCACAGGTGATGTCCCGGCACAGCTCCCCCGCCCCTGCTGTGGCCGTGCCGTGGGTGGCGAGGGGAACTACTCTTCTTGATATTAGTATTATTGCTACTAAGAACACTTTTAGGTCCTGGATGTCTGGGGGCCTGAGAACTTCCTAAAAATCACATGGGAAACTTCATTTGCATGTGCAGTATTGGGGGCACAGGGTTTCCCTAGACCCTCCAAGGCGTGTGGCCTAACAGGCTCCAACCCGCCATCCAGAAACTGGGGACAGATAGAACCCTTGGAGGAGATGCCAGGTCCTTGCACCTGCAGTGCCCATGGGCGAGGTTCAAGGGGAGATGGCTAGGAAATGCCCAACATTAGGACACTGGGACCCAGGTGGAGGCTGCTACCTCAGCGCCGAACCACAGCTGGCCAGCCAGGTTGTCATGCCGGATCTCCTCGGGGAACTTGACACAGAAATCCCGTGGGGCGCGGTCCTGGGGGATACACTCGTCCATGATCTGGTTAATGATGTTTAACACGTTGTCCTGAAACAGAAACGGAGAGCGTGCTGACAGCCAAGTGTGCTGCTCAAAAACACGCACAGTGCATTTTACTGATTTTTAGGATTACGAAAGTGATATGGTAACCCATCCATGCTTGCTATAATTGCTACAAAAAGTTCAAGCATTCCAGAAGTATCTAAAGAGTGGAGCTCCTGCATCCCCCTTACACCTATGTATTCTCTAGAGCGCCGTGATGGCATGGCTGTTCATGTGATGACACCTGGGAGCTTTGCACATACCTACATACATCCCACATCACCTCTTGTCACAGCTGTACCCGATTCCTTACGGGAAGACAGCCCCGTCCGCTGCTGACCGACACCCAGGCTACCCCGAGTATCTCTCTCTGAGCACCACACGCATATTCCTCAGGACATAGCTCAAGAGATGGAATTGCTGGGTTGACAGACACAAATCAAAATTTGATTTTGCTGCCAAGTTGCCATGTTGCCTGTATAACATCACAAGCCCATATCATCCCAGGTTTTCACAACACTGTCAGGCACCATCTGCTGTCAAGGAGCAGTGTCACTAAGTGACGCTATGTGGAGCCAGCCCATCTCAAACCGCCCAGAGGGGCTCCAAGGCTTGTCCCCAGAACGCAGTCAGCATCCCCATGTGAGTAAGAAGGCCTCCCTCAGCACCGGCGATCCCAGAGCCATTGGGCCAGACAGACTCAGCCTGTGCAGATGGAGGCCACAGCATACGTCTCCGGGTCAGGGGAGAGCAGGTACGCGAAGGCCAGGCACAGCGGGGCACTGCTACTGCATCTCTCTGGGCGATATCCCCCCACCTCCGCTGGAACCAGCAGATCGGCAACAGCAATGTGTCAGTCAGTCAGCACCTAGGAGGCACCAGCTTCCAGGACTTGGAGACCATGACCCCACCCCTGGGCCCGAGCAACATGGGACAGGCCACTTCGCTTCTTAGATCCACCCGGCCCGTCTGCAAAACAGAGAGAATTCCTGGGCTGCCGGGAGGCCTGTGTGAGCTAAAGTTTGTAAAAGCCTTGGCTCCTCCCTGGCCCACAGCAAGCGAAAACACACAGCAACTTTTGTTTTAAAGACTCTTTAAAATTACTTTACTGTATTTCCTCATGCTCAAAATACAACATATAATAGACTGCCTTGAACATTGTGTGTGTATGAGAGAAACAAGCTCATTTCATTGCATGTTAATTTACATTCCATGCTTTTCTTTAAAATTGTACTATTCTTGGGCCGACCCCGTGGCGCACTCAGGAGAGTGCAGCGCTGGGAACGCAGCAGCGCTCCGGCCGCGGGTTCGGATCCTATATAGGGATGACCGGTGCGCTCACAGCGCTCACTAGCTGAGCGTGGTGCGGCCGGTCTCAAAAAGGACAAAATAAATAAATAAATAAAAAATAAAATAAAATTGTACTATTCTTTAAACATGGGCCATTCATTCCATAGAATTACAAGAACATGGAAAGTTTAATTTTTTCCTTTAATTTGCTAAATATAAAATAAATGCACACTCATAACAGGAAAGCTAGAAACAGTGGGAAAATACGGAAGCAGGGAAAATGTCCTCGGGCAAAACACTACTGCAGGTCAGGCGCATTCATGTTTCCTTCTAATTCTGTCCACCAGGGGCCTGTTCTCGATCAGTGTTGAGGTCAACCTGTGTACATGATCTTGTATGTTGTCACTTACTGTTGGAACACGTCGTTAGAATGCTTCACAAATCCAACTTCCAATGGACGGCTGCATTAGATTCCCGCATGCGGGCCATACTATTAACTCACCCCTTCCTCTTTTGCTGGATATTTACCATGTTTCTAATTCTCCACCACCATAAATAATGTCGCGATCACTATTGTGGTGCATGACACTCCACATTTTGGATTCCTGCCTTAGGACCCACTGATTTCTGGAAATAGGATCACCAAGTCAGGAGTATACGCTGCATCTACAGACTCTGATTAGATTCCGCCAGATTGCTTTCCAGAAAGACCTCTCTATTTGACACTCTCACCCTGGGCAATTCTAAATCTCAGCCTCCCTCCTTCCTGTCCTGTGAGGCTTGAGTTTCATCTTTCTCTGGAAGCAGATATGAAAAATCACCACGAGTGGGGAAGTAAGGCCTTTCTAATCCAAGGAGTCAGTGTCCTAAACACGAGGAAATCCTGCAGTGTAAGGAAAACTTTTAGCCTTTATGATGCAAAACATAAAAATAAAATTCAACCAACATCAAGTAGTACGTCTAAAAAGGTTTTCTTTTTAAAAAATAGTCATTGCTTTTTAAAAGGTTCTCTGGGTAGGAAGGTCTCTTTCTTGTGACTCAACAAATTAATGATCAAATAATGGCAATAATAACAATAGTTAGTGCTTAGTAAATGTTGAGCCAGGGACCTACGGCTCAACAGGGGACACGACTTGTCCAAAGTTGCGCAGCCGTCTAGTGCCAGTGCTTGGACTCACTCCCCACCCCCCTGGTCTGCCAGGACATCAGCTGCCTGAGGGCAGGGTCTTTTTTATTCACTAGTGAGTCCCCAGTGCCTAGAACAGCACCTAACACAAAGTGCGCCTCACCGAACATTTGGTGGGACTTCCAATTCCAGCCAAGATGGAGGAACAGGAACCGAATTTACCCTGCTCCAAACAGCAACACTAACAGCGATTCTCAAGACACTGGACACCAGACAGTGAAGAACGGTGCTCCCCAGGAGACGGGAAACACACAGTGAGCTCTATAACGGCCCCAGCTCGTTGTCTGCAGAGAGATCCAACTTACACTCTAAATGACTACAGTAGAAAAGAAGAAAGCTCTCTTCTCTGACCTCAGCTTCCACCTTAAGAAACTAGAAAGAAAAGAGCAAATGAAACCCAAAAGCAAGCCAAAGAAAGGGAGTAATAAAGATCAGAGCGGAAATTTAATGAAAGAGAAAAGAGAAAAACAATAGAGAAAATCAGCAAAGCCAAAACAGTTCCTTTGAGGAGATCAATAAAATCGATAAACCCTACCAACTCAGTTCAAGAAGAAAACGGAGAAAACACAGCTTCTTGGTGACAGGGACAAGAGAGATGACATCAGTACGGATCCTACAGGTATTAAAAGGACTAAAAGAAAATATTATGAACAACTTATGCCAATAAATTCAACAACTTAGATGAAATTTCTTGAAAGATACAAACTACCAAAGATCTTTCAACAGGGCCGGCCCGTGGCTCACTTGGGAGAACGTGGTGTTGACACCAAGTCAAGGGTTAAGATCCCCTTACCAGTCATCTTCTTAAAAAACAAAAACAAAGATCTTTCAAGAAGAAATAGGTAAACTGAAAAAATCCCATATCTATTCAAGAAATGGAATTTGTAGTTAAAAATCTTCCCAAAAAGTAAACTCCAAGTCCAGATAGATTCATAGCAAACCCTACCAAACATTAAGAAATAATACCAATTCCACCCAAAATCTTCCCAGAAATTGAAGAGGAGGGACCTACTTCCCAACTCATTCTATGAGCCCAGCATTATCCTGATACCAAAATCAAACAAAGACTATAGACCAATATCCCTCATGAATATAGATATAAAAATTAGTTACAGAGGATTAATTCTTTTAAAATGTTTAAGAAATTGGGTTCAACAATACATAATGTATCATGAGCAAGTGGGATTTATCCCAGGAATACAGGGGTAATTTTTTTTTAACATTCAAAAATCCATCAATCAATGTACGCTCAGGCTCCTCCTGGGCCAAGTAAGGCGGGATGTCTGGGACTGAGCCCTGCCGAGCATATTTCCCAGTTTCTCAAACTCACGCCGACGCTCAGTGAGGACTGAGAACCATCGATGTGGTCTAATTTCTGCATTTTCTTGGTAGCAAATCTGACCTCATCTGCATTTTTAAAAATCTATCTTCGTTAAGAGCAGGGCCAAATTCGTCTTTTATCTTTTCGGCATATTTGTGATGCCCAATGGATTCTATTATCCTTTTTCTATCACAGAACAAAACTTCTATCATTCTCTGATACACCAAGAATTCAAACCACCATGACCGTTGGTGCAATGGCATCCAGAAAGTGACCCCTTGTTTTCTGTTTACTGCATATGATTGTGGATGAGTCACCTGGTCTGAGGGGATTGAGTGTTCTGATTCGTGAAATGAGAGCTGGACCAGACAAGTCCAAGGTTCTTTCAGCGCTAGATCACTGTAACTCTAAGAACAGCTGTGGTGAGAAGGCGGGATGTATGTACCAGCACGGGATTCACACTTCTGGCAGCTTGACACAGCTTACCATTGTCTACGTCATGCTGTCAAGTATCATCTACAAAAAATAATAATTAAGGCACATTATTCAAAAAGAAAATAAGTTAATACTTAAATTGGTCAGCCGAGAGTTCCTTTTCAATTATACTACTGAGCGACTAGTATGTGCCGGGTACTGGGGATATATGAGTGAATGTGGTACACAGACATGGCCCTGCCCTCACGGCACCCGCACGCTGTTGCTGCTGGTACTGTTGTTGGGTGACAGAGTGGGTAATAATAAAAATAGTCAATATTTATTGAGTAAAAAAACCACATTGTAATCTCAATAGACTCATAGAAAGCATTTGAAAAAAACCCAACATCCATTCCTGATAAGAACTCTCAGCAAGCTATAAATGGAGGGCTACGTCCTCGGCCTGATAAAGAGTAGCTACGAAAATGCTACAGCTAATGACGCACTTAATGGTGAAGGACTGAATTCTTTCTCCCCCAAGGTAAGAACAGGAAAAGACGTCTGCTCTCAGCACTTCTACTCAATATCGCACCGGGTTTTTAGCTGGTACAAGAGGGCAACACACCCATACACAGACACACGCACACACATGCACATACACACATGCACACACATAAGCACACACACGTACACACACGCACACACAATCAAGGCATTCAGATAGGAAAAAGAAAAAAAAGCAAGAAGTAAAAATATCTTTGTTTGCAGAAAACACAATCATCTATCCAAAAAAATCTAATGAAATCAGAAAAAAAAAAAAGCTGCTGGAGCTAACCAATGAATTTAGAAAGTGTGATATCCTGAAACATTATTTAGTCCTCTTCTTTCCGGATATACAGCTCCTAAAACCTTTGGAATCTCTGAGGTAATGAATGTCTTTTGTATGCTAGTGACTGACGGGTGGCTGGAGGCCCAAGACAGCTTTAGGATAGGCGCTGGTCACCAGAAAGACCAAGGCATAATTAGAGGATTGGGACCTTTAGCCTCACCCCCCTGCCTCCAGGGAGGGGAAAGGGGCTGAAGGTTGAGTTAGTTGATAACCCGTGGCCAGTGACGTCACCAATCATGCCCAGGTAATGAAGCCTCCACAAAAACCCCAAAGAGCAGGGTTCAGAGAGCTTCTGGGACGGCAAACACATCTGTAAGCTGGGAGGGTGGGGCACTCACCTCCATGGGGATAGAAGCTCCTGCGCTTGGGACCCTTCTAGACCTTGTCCCACGTATGACTTCATCTGTCTATCTGTATCCTTTGTAATATCCTTTATTAATAAGCCAGGAAACAAGTAGAGGGAAATCCCTGAGTTCTGTGGGTAGCTCTAGCAAAGTCATGGAACCCAAGGAGGGCCTGTGGGAACCCCCTCCCACGATTTATAGCCAGTGAGTCAGAAGCACAGGTCACAACCCGTGCTTGCGATTGCTGTCGGAAGTGAACCCCCAGGGTTTCTTCACAGACTCAGAGACAAGGAGAGAACGTGTGTGCTAAGTCATGTCCCTACCTGGGAGCATTCCCTTCCAGACCCTTCTCACACAGCCGTTCTCGCTGTGACACACCTCAGTTAAAGCTCATCGGTAGCCCCCCAGGAAGGAGCCACCAGCTCTGCAGTCCTTCCCTCTCAAACGCACTCAGGACACTTTATCATCAACACCGTCATTCAACAAAAAGCACACAGGTCAGCATAACAGGACGTAATGGGAAAACACCTTCTCCATGTCCCCTTGCTCACAGGTGGGACAGCAGGGCATGGGGGCCTCCAGAGCCCTCTAAGCCCCTCTCCTCCGTGGAGTTTCCCTCCCGTACAGGCAGCTCTGTCCTCCAGGCTGCAGGGCTCTCTAGTACCCGTGGCCCAGACAGGAGCTGTTTCTACGCAATCTCCTGGGAGGTGCCCCTGGACACCTGTATAGACCCGCAGTGAGTGGGGGCTGCCCCAGAACTGCTCGAAGCTCAGGGCCAAGAGAAACAAAGAGTGAAGCCCAAGCTGGCTGGAAAAGCAGTCATGGCCACAGACAGGTTCCTGACCCCCTGGAGCGGGGCCAAGGGATGAAACCCTGAGGCCACAGTGACAGTCTGCCCTGTCGGGTGGGCACATGTTATCCCCACCAGCCAGGGAAGCAAGGATCCAACAAGGCCTGGTGGGCAGAATACACCAAGAAAGTTCCAGAACTTTTGAAAGACCCTGATAGTCCCCAGACAAAACTGCACCAGGCCACTGCTCTCATGCTGGAAGTGCCTCTGGCTGCTGGGCACGCTAGGGGGAAAACACTGCCAGCCGGCAGCACGTCAGCAGCAGGGCGTGAGCCACGAGCACCCACCAGTGCAGGTGCAGCCCCCGCCCCCTTCCTGATGCCCGCTGGCCCCCCCACCCGGGCTCCCCCTGCTTCTGCTCTCCCAAGGTGTCCGTGCAGGCTGCCGCTTCCAGCATGGCTCTACCCAACGCCGCCGTCCTGCCCAGGATCTCACTCCTCCTGGGTCTGGTTTCTCCAGCACAGGAGAGCACAGTGTCAGAGCCGCGGTCACAAAGGCCAGGCCGCTCCAATCCCCGCCCACACAGGCAGGGACAGCCTCCTGGAGACAGAGGCTCGCCACCGCATGCCACTCACCTGGCAGGAGCGGAACTGGCTGACGAGCAGTGTGCACCGCTGAGGGTCCTTGCGCCCATCCAGGCTGTCCAGCTCTGCAGCCACCTGGTTCAGCTCCTCGTCGGCATAGTAGAACTGAGCCAGCAGCTGCGGGTCCGACCTCTGCGAGACAGGGAGAGAGAGGCGCCGGGGGTGAGATGGGCCAGGCCAGCCTGAGCAGGAGCCGGCTCCTCCGTCAGCTTTCCACACCAGCATCTCTGTGGACACAACTCAAACTGAGACTCAGGCCACCGCTGCCCGTCCCTGACCCGCTGTCCCAAGTCCCCATGCACCTCATCCCTGGGGCTGTGCTGCTTCTCAGAAGGCCACTGGCGGCTGTGGGGAATCCAGGCTGTGTTGGCCCCACCTCAGACGCTGATCCTGAAACTCCCCATGTGCAGAACCCCCAGATAAGGGGTTCTGGGAAGAGTGGGGCCCGGGGGGCCACCGGATGTTGAAATCAGCTCTTAGAAAATATTTTACATTCACGAAATTAAACTAAAATGACATGGACAGCCACTAAAGGAAGTGGCCCAGAGTAACACAATAAAATTTACTCCACTTAAATGAGGAGTGATTGACAGTGCATAAACATTTTGCCATTCCCTGCACTCTGGAAACTTCTCAGCCTCTGGCACAGATTCCATAATGCCAGGAATGCCAGTGCATTGTGGCAGGAACCCAAAACTCAGAGCTCACTTCCCACCAAATGCACAGGGGTTCTGATCCTGGGGCATGAAATGCAGCCACCACACTCGAAGCAAAGCCGGGCCTCCGGCTCCCCTGGGTGGCTGTGGCCCTCCCTGCCGCTCGCTCACCAGCCTTCTCGTTGCTGCGCACCTGCAGGCAAGGCCACCCGCCTCAGGACCATGGCGTGCATCCCTGCTGCCCTGAGGTGCAAATGGCTTATTCCCCTGGCTCTGAGTCTCGAGGATTAAAAGAAGCCCCCCGGAAGGGTGATGAAGCCCTCCAACACGCCCTCATAGTCGGTGACACAGAGAAAGGCAAAGGAGAGGGGACAGACCAAACCACACACGAGTTCAAATCCACGGCACTATCACACACACACACACACACACACACACACACACAGCACACGCACACATGCGGCACACACACGGCACAGGCAGACACAGCACACACAGGCGGGACACACACACATGGCACACACACATGGCACACAGCACACACACACGGCACACACACACAGCACAGACACACACACGCGGCACATGCACACATGCGGCACACACACGGCACACACGGCACAGGCAGACACAGCACACACACGTGGGACACACACACGGCACGCACACATGGCACACACACACACACGGCACAGGCAGACACAGCACACACAGGCGGGACACACACACGGCACAGGCAGACACAGCACACACAGGCGGGACACACACATGGCACGCACACATGGCACACACACGGCACACGCACACACACGCGGCACACGCACACATGCGGCACACACACGGCACAGGCAGACACAGCACACACAGGCGGGACACACACACGGCACGCACACATGGCACACACACACACACGGCACAGGCAGACACAGCACACACAGGCGGGACACACACACGGCACGCACACATGGCACACAGCACACACACAAATGGCACACACACACAGCACAGACATACACGGCACACAGCACACACATGGCATGCACACACGGCACACAGCATACACACATACGACACACACAGCACACACACACGCGGCACACACACACATCACGCACACACGACACACATAAGGCACACACACATGGCGCGCACACACGGCACACACACATGCGGCACACACACACGCAGCACACACACGGCACACAGCACACACACATACGACACACACATGGCACACACGGCACACACACGTGGCACACACACATGGCACGCACACACGACACACACAAGGCACACACACATGGCACACACACATGGCACACACACATGCAGCACACACGGCATACAGCACACACACATATGACACACACATGGCACACACACGCAGCACACATGGCACGCACACACGACACACAAACAGCACACACACACGGCACACACATGCGGCACACACACGGCACAGACACACACGGCACATGGCACACACACACGGCACACAGCACAGACACGCACGGCACATGGCACACACACACGGCACACAGCACAGACACACACGGCACACGGCACACACACACAGCACACACACACGCGGCACACACACATGGCACACAGCACAGACACGCACGGCACATGGCACACACACACGGCACACATGGCACAGGCAGACATGGCATGCACACACAGCACACCATCGACACAATTCACTTTTGTTCTGCCTAAGAATTAGTGCTTGGCCGTGTTTATAATCTATAGTTCGCCGAATGTAAGAGAACATCTCTAAATTTTTAGCGTCCCCTTTTCTTTCAACTTTCTTCTCATCCTGGCCTGTTTCCTCCAGTCACTCTGGCCTTCTACCCCTCCCTCCACATGGCCTTGTCTCCGTGGTGCTTTTCCTTGGCTACAGGGTCTCGGTCACAGATGATCTACCAGTCCTGACCCTCCCGATCAGCTCAAAATGCTGTCCCAGACCCGGGGTGGGGAGAGGAAAGCCCGACAAGGCTGAGCAGGGGGCCATCCACAGTGCCCTGCTGCCCTGGCTCCAGTGAGTGGCCAAGGCGGGGTGCGCCCCGGGCAGGGCCACCTTTCCCAGGGCAGTTCCCAGGAGGCTGAGGAGACAAGAGCCAGTCCATTCACTCCTCATCCAACTGAGGCTGCCTGAGCACCCTGGGCCCTAGACCCAGAACCCCGACCCCGCCCTGCCTGCTGGGCTGATGCCCTAGCAGATGCCAGAGGTGCAGGGGTGGGTGGGCCTGGTGCCATCCCTGCCATCTCCCGGCGCCTCATGCCTTCTTGCTCCAGGGAGCCAACCTGTCCCCTCCGCAGGCTCAGCTGACTCCCAGGTTCTTGCCATACCCGGGAGGGCCAGGAGGTTGAAGTCACCACTGACACCTCTGTGATGGAACGGGAACAAGACTGGGGTCAGGAGGCGGAGACACTTTGTGTCTCTTTCCTTTTCTACCAACTGAAAGGAGAGGAAGGCTGGTGGGAGGGGGAAGAGATGCCCAAAAGGCAGCACCCGGTCCAGGGAGGGCAGCACCTCCCAGGCCTCGAGGCCGAGGCTCACAGATGAGGAACAAAGGCCTCTCTCTCTGCTTCTCAGAGGTGGCCCCAGAATCACAACCCAGCTTCTCGGGTGGCCACCAGCTTCCCCTCCTGGGCCCCTGTCCTTCTGTCATGCCTCATCCCAAGGAAGGAGGGAGAGACCCATGGCCAGACCTGTGGCCAGTTGACAGAGGTGCCTTCTGGATTGGGGCGGGTGCCAAGCTCACTGGGACCACAGGCCTGTGCCCGATGCCACATCGGCGGTGAGACCCGCTGCGCCAGACTCCCAGCTCAGGGCACTAACCCAGGTCACAGCGCCTAGCCACTACCTTCTGGCCCCTCACTACAGTAGATGTGGGAGGACGGGGAAAGCAGGACCCAGTGAGGACAGTCCTGCAGCAGACGGGAAGCCCTCCCAGTCCAAATGACCCCGGACAGGCAGGTAGCAGGGGTCCCTGCGTGTGCCTGTGGCCCTGACAGCTGTTCACTGACAGGACACCATCTGGCCCAGCAAACAGTCCAGGTACTGAATTTAGGGCACTGGATAATGACGTCTCCAGGAAGCTAAATCTCTGCTCTGAGAAAGAGAGCACAATGAAGGGGGCCATGCCCAAGCCCGCCCAGAGAACAGCTCGGGATCACTCTTTGTCCTGGCACTAAAACTTCATCACATGTAAGGGGACCACAGACTCGAACATTCAAACCAACTGCCTAGGTCAGCATTGGGCCCTCACAGTTCAGGTCGCAGAGAAAGCTCAGTAAGGATGCAGGGGCATGAAAGGCTGGTGGTGGCCATGGTGCTGGCATCAGGAAGACAAAGTCCCACCCATCACATGGTCCTCACCTGTCACCCCCCAACCATGTACCAAAGAGGGGACCAATCCTTGAGAGGACTGCATGCGTGTCCCCTCAGCTCACCCACACACCCCCTCCTCTGTGCTCTGGAGACCAACAAACCACCACCATGTGTGTGCACATGTAACCGTGCATGTGTGTGAGCACAGGAGCAGTCACGGGAGTGCACCCGTGCATATATGCATCTTGTGTGTGGCTGTGTGTGTAGGTATGTTCATTGTGTGCATGCACAAGTATATGCACACACATTAATGTATGTGACTGTACTGTGTGAATATGCATGCAAGCACGAGTGTGCATGTGTGCATGTAAGCATGCATGTGTGAGCACATGAGCAGGCATGTGTGCACTATGCATCTGTGTGAGTGGTTGTGTGTGAATATGTGCACATGTACAAGTGTGTGTACATGCATATGCGTGTGTGCATGTGTACTGTGTGAGTATGCATGCACATGTGAGTATATGCATAAGCACAAGTGTGCATGTGTGTGTGCAAGTGTGTATGTGAGTGTGAGTATACATGTGCTCAGTCTGGGGAGAGGGCCTGGGGGTGGAAGGTGTGGAGCGTGCTGGCTGGTGCTCCAAATGGGGTCCCTCACCCCTAAAGTCAAGGCCCCACCTCCTGCCCCACACCCCACACTCCTCCAGTTATGGCCTAAGTGTAGGAATGCTGATTGGAACTCACTCCATCTTCATGGCCTTCGGAGCTCTGGCTTCAATAGTTACAATCTTTCCCTTGCACGGGTTGCTTAGCAACCAAGGAAAGGAAAGGAATGCTGTGCTTGTGTAAGGTAAGGGGAATGACTCTAGCAACCCCAAGGATAAGCAACGGGCAGCCGCGAGGTGCCTGGGAATCTTCCATTTCTGCAGCCTTCCTCTCTTTGGCACAGCTCCACTTTTGTCCCCAAGTCCCTTATAAGCTTCAACTGCTCCCCCCATCTCACCCTCCAGGGTTGTGGAGAAAGCAACTGCACAGTACTTGGATTGATACTCCGCCCAATCCCAGTAAGTGACTCACCCAGCAGTAACAATAAACTCCTTGTAAATCATATGGAGTTGCCTGCTTTGTTCTTTGGTCTGAGGAAACCTTCTCAGTTTGGCAGGCATTATACTGCTAGCTCACACTCAGGCACCTAAGCGAGGCCCCTTGTCAGTCCTACAGCCTCCTCCTGGTTTTAGTATAGAAGCTGGAGGGAGGGGGAGAAGCTAGCTGGACAAAAGATCAGAAACTCTTGCTCTCTAACCACCCCCCTCGACCAGCGTTCACTCTTGTGCCTTCAGGGCTGGGCAGGCAACTAAATGGGGGGTGGCAGGAAGACAAAAGGGAGCGGTGGGGCCTGTGGAGAACTGGAAAGGGCATGTCCACCCTGGAAAGGCACAAAAAAGAAAATGAGAGTGCCCAGTACTGTCTGGGGGCTGGATTCAGCCATTCGGCCACCCAGTGTCACCCCACTGAGATGCTACCACGTCCATGTTTTTAATGAAAGGAAGATATCGACCTAGCAGCTTGGCAGTGACATCATGGAAATGACGCTGACAGCCCAGCACCCAGAAAAATGCATCAATTCAAACTTCTGTGACATCTTGTAGACTTCCACCCTTCAGCCATGCTCCACGCCAGCCTGTCTAAACTCTTCAGAGGGAAGGGAATCCTTGTAACCAGACCACTTGTGACCACTAACCAAGGTTAGCTAGCACTTTAGTGTCAGACAGAGAAAAGATTCCACTCAGTAAAGGGCATTTCACCTTAACTTTACAGCAGGGATCTCACATGTCCGACCAAATGCTTACAAGCATGTAAGACACCCGCCCACACACTGTGTCCTGCCTCTTTGGAGAAGAGCCACAGAGGAACTGGTGCCAGGTGTCTGTAACAGGCTCCCCTCTCCAGGATCACCAACACCCAGTCAGTTGCTGGGTGGTGACCACCTGTGGTGTCCCCCTTGCGGTCTGCAACCACTCGGGGTGGAAACTGCGCCAGCTGCTCTCCCCAGCTCCAGCCTTCCGTTGCTGGGCATGGTGCACAGTATGGGTTGAATTGTGTCCCCCAAAGGTTCATGCATTAATTCCCACTGTGACAGTGTTAAGAGGGTGGGAAATTCTATTACAGTAATTGAAAGGTGAGGACTTTGAGAGGTGATTAGACTGTGAGCACTGTACCCTTATGAATGGATGGTTTCCTGGGTGGTCATGGGCGTGGTTCTGATGGCTTTGAAAGGACAGCATGTGAGGAGATTAGCTCTCTCTTGCCCAGCCATTTGCCATGACCCTACATTGAAGAAGGCCCTCACCAGATGCACCCCTGGACTGTGGACTTCCCAGCCTCCCAAACTCTAAGAAATAAATTTTATTTCCTTACAAATTACCCGGTTTCAGGTATTCTGTTATAAGCAACAGAAACGGACTAATACAGAGAATCCTGTGTCAACCCGGTGAGTCTTCTGTGTGGCCCCTGGCCTTTCCCACCCCACGACAATGGTAGGCTCGTCCCAACCCAGTCCACTCTCTGTCGACACCCCTCACCTCCCCCTCGCACCCCGCAGGAAGCTGCCCACTGGGAAGAACGTTACCACTACCCAGTGGTACCCAGTGTTCGGGGGAGCAAGTGCTCCTGCTCACGTGCTGCGCAGGCCCCAGGAAAGTGCAGGCTCAAAGAATGAAAACGTGAAGCTGCCCAGGCACCCAGGTGCCCACGGGGCTCACGCTGTGGCCTTCACCCCCCTTCCCTTAGAGCGCCCCAACCCCGGCCCCCCTGCACGCTCCCGCCCCTGCACGCTCAGTGCACACCCGCTCCCCCCACAGCAGCTCCGCGCTGCCCATCCTCTTCTGCCCAACAGGTAGCGTGGGCACCGCAGCGCCAGTGCCAGGCTTGCTGGAGCCACTCAGCCGCTCTTGTGTGTGGGCACAAAAGAAACAGCTTGCGATCGCTATCATTGCAGACCATGACAAGTGCCCGGAAGGAAAGCACAGTGGTGCCTTTAGAGGGTCTATTTTAAATAAGGGGGTCAGAGAAGGCCTCTCTCAGGAGGAATTTGAGCAGAGACCTGACAGGGGGGTGCTCAAGCCTCTAAGACAGGAACCCACAGGGAACAATAAATATAGCTGACATCACATACTGGACGCACATGTGCACCTGCACACACATGCACATACACGTGCACACACACGTGCACACACACAACAGCTGCAAACTTCCCAGAAATCCGACACTGATTGCTGCTATGTAGGAAGTGCTTTGTACTTTAATTGGATTCTATTTCACTCTGTTATAAGGTTCTGGCATGACCCACTATTTTGATTTCATGACTCGGATGACTCCGCCACCCAGGAGAGACCCCAGTGCACCCCTTCTGGAAGGTGACACTGCTTCTATGGCAAACCATGTACCTCACGTCCACACCTCAGCCCTCATGGGCTTGCCAAACACCCCACGAACAAAGTGGATGTCAACAAAGGGGAACCTGTGTCACTGAGGGGCGTGAGCAGAGACCACCACAGCTGGCTGACACGGACAAAGGGGCCTCCTGGGCCCTTGGCTGGGGGAGACTGTGCAATCAGGCAAATGGGTGTCAGGGCTGGCTGGCATTGTGCTAACTTCCACCTACGAACATCAAATTTAACTCCTTTCTGCCTCTAACTTACTTTTAAAAGCTGAGGCTTGGGCCGGCCCCGTGGCTCACTCGGTAGAGTGCGGTGCTGATAGCGCCGAGGCCGCGGGTTCGGATCCTATATAGGGATGGCTGGAGCACTCACTGGCTGAGCGTGGTGCTGACAACACCGTGCCAAGGGTTGCGATCTCCCTACCGGTCAAAAAAAAATAAAAAAGCTGAGGCTCTGTGGCTCTTCCATTCAAGCTGGCTGGTGGATGCTCCCCTCTGGGTGCAGTTGGCTGCCCTAATGAGACCCCCCACTGCAGGGTGGTCATTGGCGTCTCAGCAGAGAGGCGGCCCCCAAACCACAGCAACACAGTCAATCTCCCACACAGTCAGTGCAGCCTTGCTAGCCAGTGTGACAAATGTCAACCTGAGCTTCCATGTGGCAGGATGATCACTAGGAAATCATCCACACGGAGCAGCAGCTGGAGCCGCAGAAGGTCCTCATGCTAGGATGCCACCAAGCCACAGACCGTGCTGCCGGCCTGCTCGCCAGCGGGGCTGGCTTGGTGGGGTCAGATGGGGTGGATTTGCTCTGTGACCTTATTATGGGCTGAGCTGTGCCCCCCCACACACAAATTCACTCATTGCAGTCCCAGCCTCCAGGACTTCAGAATGTGACTATATTTGGAGATAGAATCTTTAAAGAGGTGATTAAGGTGATTAGAGTGGTCCTCAATCCAACACGCCTGGTGTCGTTATAAAAGGAGGTTAGGGCACAGACACACACAGAAGGACGACCAGGTGAGAACACAGGAGAGGACGCCGGCTGAAAGCCAATGCGCAAGGCCTCAGAAGGGACCGGCCCTGCCTCATCTCGATCGTGGATTTCTGGCCTCCAGAAATGAGAGAATAAATGTCTGTTGTTTCAGGCCCCAGTCTGGGTAACTGGGTTATGCAGCCCTAGGAAACTGACAGGGACCCTTGGTAAACTCCTGGGAGCAGGAGAGCCGCCAGCTCACCTCAGCCCCTTCAGCTGCTGTGGCATCTACTACGAACAGCCTGGAAGCAGAGCAGGCTGGCTGGCCTGGGTCGGTGCATGACGCTCACTTAGTAAATCCCTCTAAGTGACCTTTAGTTGAAGGTAAAAACCAAAATCTGTGGGTTTGCACAACTCTCAAGAAGCTGTTCTTGGGGTGGCTTGAGCCTCCCTGAAAGACCCCGGGGACCCCCATATACCCTGACAACCCTCCTTGGGCCCTGGACCTGGGCATCGGAGCAGTTTAACCACCTCCAAGCAAATGCGCAGCATTTAAAATGAGCTTGAAGCCATTCGTGGTTCTCTCTGATTTGGGGAACCGCCGTGACGTCTGTGGCCTGTGGGCTCTGATGCTTCGGCTGTTCCCTGGTGAAAGGCACATCCCAAACGTGTCCAAACCCCCCCCTCAAAAGAATGGGGTGAGCGCTAAATGTCTCCGTGACCGTGGGTAACAACACTCTCCAAAGCGCCTTGTGCCTTCCCTGAGGGGCACCAGCGGGCACCACAGACCTGGCATCGGTGCATACCAAACACTCTTTGGTCTTAGCTTGCTTTGATTTCAGTAAATTAAAGATCTCAAAACCAGACGTACAAGCGTGTTGACCATTAGCAAAAAAGGGAGCTGTGATCACACACACACACACACACGCACACACACACACACACACACACACGCACACACACACACACACACACCACACACACACACAACAGAAGAAATTAAGAGAAGGCAGGGGGTTAAACACGAAAGGCCTATGCTGTCTTAAAATTGTACTTACACCTGGAGCTAGCTTTCCAGCCCCTCAGGACTAGTATTTCAGAGGGAAGAATCCAAAGTTCCCTGCAGTGCCATAGGCGGAAGCAGGACAGGAGTCTATTAATGTGCCAATCACACCCACCCGCGACCCCAGGCGATGTGTGAGACAAAACCTCCAGGCAGGGGCCCAGAACTGAACTAACACAACTTAGAAAAATCAATTTGTCCCGATTGTCAGAAACCCAAAGGATTCAGCTGAGCCTGTGGAGGGGACAGGAAGGCAGGAGGCTGGGAGACAAAGGAAACTTTTGGTACTAAATTTCCATTTATAACTATGCAGAATGCCAAGCAAGCAATCACCATCTCCACCTCCCGTCTTTGACTGCAATCAGCCAGCCTTATTCACCAACATTTTAAAATTAAATTTTGAGTTTTTAAGTGTCCCTTAAGAAAAATGTCCACAACAAAGGGAACCAACTGATATAAATAGGAAGAAACACCCCATTAAAATTTCTAAAATAAACATTGTAAAAGAATAAATTAGAACCCAGTGGGAATGTATTTTAAAATCACACCATGTCTATATTTCCTCAAAGATAAACTCACAGCAGTGAAAGTCTGCATGGTTAAAAGAACCGACACCCTGGAAGAGACCACCACAGCCGGAAGAGAGCATTTAGCTGAGGAGAGCAGGGCACTGCTGAACAAGCTCCCCGGAGAAAGGCGGGAGAACGCGTGGGGACAGGGTGGCACCGAGCAGCTCAGAAACACAGAGCAGGACCGACCACTCGGAGCTGATTTTGTGAAGCTGATCAAGGCTCACTCGTGCAGAGCCCGGCCCCGGGTGCAGGGCGCGTGGCCTCAGCGGGAGTGCAGACTGGGGTGCGAGTGCGGGGTGCAGGGACAGTCCAGCCATGTTGAGGGCTGGCTGACCAGGCTGGGCAGATCCAGTGTGCCCAGCCCCGTCGGCCTGTGAGCGGCCTGGAGGGAGCAGCCCCGGCCCTGCGCAGAGCACCCCTCGCCGGAGCCTTCTGTGTGGGGGACCTGTCTTCGGCCCAGATCAGGAGACTGAAGCTCACGAAGGTCACTAACGGCCATGGTCACATCGCGGGACTCTGTGGAGCCAGAACTCAGCCCAGGAGTCCCTGTAAAGCCCCACACAGGAGGGGTGAGAGTGACCAGGCTGGATCCCTTTCACACTCTTCCTTCCCAAATACACCATACTGCAGTTGGAGGACCTTAAAAAGACACCTTGTCACTCCAGGGTGGCAGTATCACAGTCTTGGCCAAGCTCCAGCCATGGGAGAACAGGAGCAGGCAGGTGGTGGGACAGGTGGGTAGGACAGATGGTGGCACAGACAGTGGGGCCAGACCAGAAAGGACCAGCTCCCCTGACTCCCACACAAGCCGAGCAACAGAGTGGAGCCCAGCAGGCTCCTGGGGAGTCCAGCTTCCCACCCACCTCCGTCCCCACAGCAGCTGTCCCCAGGACATGCACTGGGCTCCAAGTGCCGGTTCCCAAGATGGACCACCCCACGCAGCCAGCTCTGTGCCACCCACCACCCCAACACTCAGCAGTAGAGATGCCGGTGCATTTGCCTTCTGGATCTTGGCGGGTCCCCAGCAGACAGTGGCCACACATGGACTTCCGCTGGACAGAGGATGGAGAGCTCAGGGGTGAGGGTTGGGTGCCCAGGGTGCCGCCAGGCCCTGGCCTCTCCTGGACCAGCTTTCCAGTAAACCCTGGCGCTCCCCATTCCAACACCAGGAATCCCAGAGCATCGCAGAGAAGCCAGAAAAAGGCCTCTGGTCAGGGCATGTGAATCTGACTGCTCCCCCGCAGCTCTGACCCCCACAGCTCTGGGCACAGGAGAAGCTAAGGCTATGTCCAACTGTCAAGAAAACCCACTGACCACTGGGGATGACACTGCCTCCAAACACTGACCCAGGCCTCCTCCCTGTCACCCTCCTGTCCCCACTAAGGCCTGGTGTCTCTGGACAGCCAGGACCCATGTTCCCAACATGGGCCTTATCCACAGCGGGACATCCAGGGGCTGCCAGGCCAAGGCCCTGATGACGAGGTAGCACCATCAGCCATCCCCAGCAGATCTGGTGCCCCAGATAGGCACATGCTCCTGTCGTCACATGCTGGCAGCCCTGCTGTCCAGCCCATCGATGGCCAGATGGCTGGTCGCTGGTTACTAGTGCCCCTGCCCACCCACCCAGCCACCTCTGCTCCGCTCCAGGGCCCAGGGGGCTGCAGACAGCACCCCCGCTCAGCAAGAGGCCTGGCAGGAGACTGTGGGTGGGATGGTCCTTCCTCCAACCCCCCTCCCGCCTTGGCCTCAGCAGGGGCTTTGTCCCCCTCCCCCACCAGCCACAGCTCCTGCCAGCCCCTCCCACCCCTGGTCTCTCCCTGTGGCCTGGGTGTGGAGCTGAGCCCTGGGCTTGTCACCATTCCCATGGTCCCCTCGACCCTTCCCATACCATGAGTGTCCCCAGCACACCCTGATCAGGGAGCTGCTGATCAGGTCAGCCGCTGCTTCCAGGGTGGCCGGGCAGGTCTAAGAATTGGTGGGCAGGACCTGGGCACAATTTAATCACAGGGATAACTGCTGACAAGTCACCCGTGACAGCAGCATATACTTCATCAAACTCAGGTAACCCCTGCAGCAACGTTCTCCAGGACAGTTCTTTGGGCGGCTTTGGATGGACCAGCTCTCCCCGTTCCTGCCTGTAGTTCTCGGGAAGAACCATCGCCCGCGCTGAGAACGCAGCATGCCGAGGCAGGGAGCGCCGCCTGCAACGGCCCGGCCCTGCTCCTCCAGCCCGCTGGGGCAGGCTGCCCAGGGCCCTCAACCCTGCTGCAAGGTGGGGCACACACAGGCAAGACTCCATCAGCCTGGGCAGCTTTCTCAAGCCTTGGGGGACCGGCTGAGAATGGATAGGGGACTTTTCTGTCCCTCGCTGCCTGTCTGTAACTAGTGAGCTCGCCTGGCATCACTTTTTGCATGTGCATGGGCTCTGTCTCCCCGGACTCACAGTGGACCTCCACAGCAGCCTGGGACGCAGTGGGCAGAAGGCCGTGGACTCCTGTTCCTGGAGGCTGGCATGTGACGGTCTTTGTCTCCACACAGCGGCAGTCCTCTCCTGGGACTGGTAAAATCACCAAACCTGCTTCCCAATCCCCACCACCCCATAAGAGGTAAGGGGCTATCCCCCAATTTACTGAGGGGAGAACCAAGGCTCAGAGAGGTCACAAATCCACCCAAGATTCCACATCCAATAAGCGGCAAGGCTGACACTCCGAAGCCTTGTCCTACCTGTCACTTGGCCCGCCTGATAGAAGAAGGCCTTATTCCATGACTTGGTTTCCCTGCTTACTCCTGCTGGGTAATAAGAGTCAGAGCGGCACGGAGCCATCACCCGTGCTGGTGCCATGGCCACCAGGGCAGGCATTGTGGCATGTGAAATGAAGGGCTCCCTCCAGGCCTCAGGCTCAGCAGCTGGGGTCCAGGCTCACGCACGTGGCCTTCTGGCCCAATGGGGCTCTGGGGTGCCCGATGCCAGGCCAGGAAGGTCTTGCCTAGGGTGTCCAAAGCCCAGACCCACAGCGGGCCACTGTGCACAGACACCACATGTCAACTCTGTACCCAGGGAGTGTTCACCCGCCATCCTGGGCTGCAGACCAGGGGATCCATGCTGAACCCCCAGCCCCACTACCCCAGGAAGGCCCCTGTGGATAGTCAGCTGACCCCACACGTGCCCCAGCCTGAACCACAGACATCCTGTCCTCAGTGGTGTGTGGGCCAGCCCGGCCACTGAGACCCTGCCTACCCCAAGACACAGCCCACTGCCTCCCACGGCCCTTGGCAGCAAACACTGCCAGGAAAGGCAGGCAGCTTTATGCGCATTTCACATCCATACATAGTTTATCCCCATGGCATAACAAAAACAAACCATACCAAGAATCTGTTGAGAGGAACCAAGGGCCCTCCACAGTATCACAGGAAGAGTCTGCAGCCCAGACAGCAAGAGAAACCAGGCGGCATGGAATTTAGAGGGTACGCGCTGGACACAGGCCTAGGGCAGGCTCCAGGTTCAAACCCCAGCTCAGTCACTGGGCGGTGCACTCCACAAGCCACTTAGGCACACAGAGAACCTGGCATGGCGCTCAGGGAACAGCATCAATAAATACTCATAAATCAAAAATGACCGTAGTAGGAGCAGTTGACAAGGACAAGAAATAAGCCAAACAATAAGCATCTTTCCCAATAACAGTGCCTCCCGGAAAGTGGCCTACAGTCCCCGCAAGACAGCACGGTCCCTGGAGCGCAGCAGAAGCCCTAATGTCCTAACAGCAGAGCTGCGTGGGGACCCTTGCCCCGCTCCACCCCCACCGGGGGCAGCCTGGAGGGACAGCAAGGGTAGGGCCCCACACTCGATCATAGCCAAATGCACCTGGAACTCCAGGCAGGGGTGGCTCCAGGAAGGAGGTGCCAGGAGCTGTCCTCACACATGCATGCATGCTTCCCACCCAAGGCCCCTTTGTCCTTACTCAGCTCGCCCTGGTCTCTCAGCGGGCATCCCAGGAGAGCAGGGACAGGACACAGGGGGCAAAGAACCCAGCAGGGCAGTGCAGGCGTGGGGACAGAGCGCAGAGAACTAGACATCTGGGCTTCGGGACGTGGGGAGCACCGTCCTGCTTGGTGGCCCAGTGGGCTGTGGGCTGCGTGTGGGGGTGGAGGATCCCACATCTCCTGGGCAGGGTGGAAAGGCGGCGGGCAGAGCGCTGTGAGGGGAGCGGCCGGAGACACGCAGGGGAAGGAAGGGAGGAAAAGCTGCGCGGTGCCTTCTCACTCACGGGGCAGGGTGGCCACTCACACCTGGCAGGTGCCACGTCAGCTACACACAGCAGGCCTCTCGGCGCATGCCAGGACGTGTGACCTGCCGTCTTCAGCTTCACACAGGGGTCTGGGCAGCCAACCCAGGCCATCTCCCACCTGCAGCAGTGCCGAGCGGCCCTGCCTGAGGCCTCCCCTGCCAGCCCTGGCCCGCAGCCTCTCACCGGGCAGGCCCGTCCCTGCTTCAGGTCCAGTCCACGAAGCTCTGGCCCTTCAGAACCCTGAACCCTGGGCCCGACCTGGGGACACGTCAAAAGCTCCTGCCTTGGCCGGGGTCAAGCAGCTCTCCCCACTGGGCTCACAGATGACCAGCGCTGGGTGGCTGGGCCTTGGTTCCAGGGCGCCAAGCCCAGCCACGCTGGGAGGACCCTCCCCGGGCCCTCTGAGTTATCAACCTCCGAGTCACCCCTGATACCATAAGACCCCAACTGAGCCAGCTGTGGAATGAATTCGGGAAGGGAAGGGACTCACGTGCTTGTTCCTGGAAGCCAGGCCGAGGAAACGGCATGCGCCCCAGCCTCACAGCAGACTCAACGGTGGCCCTGGCCCAGCTCCTCCCAACACACCTGCCTGCAGGAGGCTTCCTGAAACTGGATACGGCCGGCCACAAAAGAGGCATCACACCTGCTGGGAGAGGTTTCAGGGAATGCAACTGTGAGGACGTGTCCAGCTGTTGCAGCCCAGCAGCACCATGGCATCTCACCCTCCCCGAGTCACACGTGAATTCTGAGGTAGGATTTCAAACCTCACTAAAATTTTGTTTAAAATGCTTTTACATATGCAACCAGTGTTGCCCAAAAAGATGTTTTATAGGAACCTGCTTGTGCAAAGTTGCAAACAGGCTGCACTCAGAGACAAGCCCAGGCTTCTGCAGTTTCACAGATGGTCTGGTAAATTGCTGCCTGAGCAGCTTTAGATTTTAGGACTGGTTTAGACACCCCAATAAGTCAGTTCCCTGCACCTGCTGCTCACCAAGTGGCATTACCTGTCCCACTTGCAACAGAAGCCACAGCCAGCTTGGGAGGGCAGGTGGTAGCTTGGAAGAGCCTGCAGTCTTCCCCACAGCCGCTGGCCACTCTGGAGGTCAGCAGAGTGTTCAGAAGAGTTCAGTGGCTCAGGAGAAAACCCTCTAACTGCAGAGGGTCCAATTCCAAGCAACCAGAGGCCCCTGCCCTTGGGAGATGGCAAAGGGCCTCTTCACAGCCGCAGTCTACTCAGATGCAGAAAAAGGCCCTACTGTGGGGGGAGAAGCTCCCAAGAGGCCAGACCTGGGACAAGGCTGTGTTGGCCCCATGAGGATAAGGTGTCCCCTGTTGTGCTAGGACATGTCCCTTATAGGGGAGCAGCCGGGCATGGGGCCCTGCAGCACCCCAGGTGATAAGGCTGGCCTTGGCTGTGGTACTTGTTCTGTGAGCTAAGCCAGACACAAGGCTTAACGGAGATAACTGAGAATCTAGCAAAGGGTTTTCAAAAGGAAAATGAATTTTCAAATAAAACTCCCAATCAAGTATTGTCTATACAAATAATATGTCAAGAACACTGACTGCAGAAAACAGTCCCCACCTCAGCTGCAGGGGACCGGAGAGAAGCTAGCGAACGAACGACAAGCTCTTCATAACTGCAGAGGAATGGAACTTGGGGTGGGGAGAGACGGCGAGAGGGAACAGTGCGCTGCGTCACCAAAAGGAGTAAACCTATCCCTACAGTCGGGTTTTTAACTGAGGGTGATCTCATGTTTGAACCGCAGTAGGTTTAAAGATTCTTTAAAGTGAATTTTATTTTTAAAACTCACAATTAAATAGCAAACGTGCTGAGATGACAATCAACCCCTTCCCACAGTGCTAGCAGGGTGCCCTCGGCGTGCCACCCTCTGGGCCCTCATTGCCAGGACACAGCCTCAGGCTCAGCTGACATGCGTGGAAATCTGCTCATTGGAAATGGAAATTTAAACTGCTTATTTATGAATCATTCCTCAAAGGACTTAAAATGGCTCACAAAGAACACACAGGAACTGAGTTTGCTTCTTTAATCAGGGGAGCATTTAAAAGACCAAAACAAGGCTCGAGGTTCTGGGCCAGGTGGACTCTTGCAGGTGGGTTGCAAGAGCTGGCCTGCCTGCCCTGGGCTCTGCTTTGCCAGCTCAGGCTGTGGGCCCATGTGTGTCCCGCACTTCTGGGCACACCAGCCCCCCACGGCCAGGATGAAGTGGATTAGGAGAGGCCTGTCCCATGTCGGAGGAGCAGAATTCCAAGGGGTCTCCCACTGGGCAGGATCTAAAAGGTGGCCCATCACCAGAAGCCAGCATTTAAGGAGGCCTCGCTGGCTGAAGCAGGTGGGTGAAGGCACGTTTCTGGCCCAGCTCTCCCCTGAGGGACCTACTGGACTTAGAACCCCAGGGTAGTCGCCACTTCCGCTAACTACTGAGCCACCACTGGGATCCAATATCCCAGGTGCCCACCCTCCGGCCACACCTCACCCAGGGCTACTCAGTGAGTGCCGGTCCCTGATGGTCTATGGACAGGAAGCTCCAGCAGGCCAGACCTGCCACCCTTTCCCAAGTTCGGCCACAGTTTCCCAAAAGAGAGTAGCCTTTGCTTTCTGAGACAGTTTTATTGAGATGCAACTCATACCCCATAACATTCTCCCAGCTAAAGTCTGCAACTCAGTGGTTTTAGTCTAGTCTTGGAGCTGTGCGACCATCACCATGATCCAATTTCAGAACATATTCATCACGCCCCAAAGAAAGCCCACACTCTACCAGCCCCTAATCCGCGTTCTGTCTGTGTGCATTTGCCTGCTCGGGACATTTCAGGTACGTGGAATCACCCAAGACGTGGCCTTTCGTGTCCGGCTTCTTCCACTGAGCACGACACTCTCAAGGTTCGTCCACACTGCAGCACATGTCGGTGCCGCCTCGCCCTTGCTAGGCCTGGAAAATATCCCATCATATGGAATAATATATTCTATATATTTTAATGTAAATAAACAAATAATGGCCCATTTATTTATCCCTTCATTAGTCCATGCATGGCAGCTATGTGTGTCTTCATATTTCTGTGTGATGCAGAGTTCCAGGACACAGTGCTTGCTATCCACCAAAGTGACCCACAGGGTCGTTATTTTGCCTGTTCTTTTAACTGTTAAAGTTTTCTCTTTATCCTCGATGCTCTGCAGTTTTGCCACAATGTGTCTCATTTAAAATCGACACTAAATGAAGTGTAGATTGATTTTCATTTATCCTACTTAGAACTCATAGCCCGCTTTACCTCAGGACACGTGTCCTCCGATTCTGGGACGTTCTCGGCTACTATTTCTTCAAATACTGCATCTCCGTCACTCTCTCTCCACTGCTCTCTGCCCCTGGACTCCTGTGAGATGCTCGTGGGAACCCGTCAACAGCACTTGGATGCTTCCTGTCTCCCCATTTCTGACTGAGGGGTGCCTCCCCACCTCCCGGGCAGGGCTGCGTCCCATCGCATGTTCTTGGGAAGACCCACGTGGCTTCCTTTGGACTGCCCCCCTGGGCCGAAACTCTGTTGTTTTGTTTGTGCGGTGGGTCACTGGTTTATGCTCAGTTGACTGCACGGTCTGAGGAGGCGGGGACCACGTCCACGTGCTGCTCTCTATTCCCAGGCCGAGCGCACCAGGAGCTCAGCCAACACTTGCTGAATGGGCACATCCATCAACACAACCAAACTCCCATGGCCATACCCACCCCTGCGACATCCACTCACTCAGCCACACATCTTAGGGCCGCCAACGTGACGGCCTGTTTTCATTTCAGACCCTACACACAGCATTTCATCCTCTGGGACTTCAAGCTCTCCTCTTAGGAGAATCGGGAAAAACCAGGCCGGCAGCTGAAATGTTCAGCTAAAGTTTACAAAGCTGCAGAGGTCGGGACTGCCAGCACAATTGTTGATATTCAGCAGTAAAGGTGGCGCATCACTGGAGGCCTCCAAGTAACCCCGTGACGGGACCACACCTCATCGATGAACAGGACAGAGCTCCTCTGCCTTCTCAAATTCACATTCCGTCCCACTCCCCTCATGCAGTTTGATCCTCGTGGGACACATTTTTTTGCCTCAAAGTCTTTTATGGATCACGTATCAGACATTCCTGCAACAACAAACATATAGGTAGAATTTAAGGTTATTGTTAATTTCCCATGACTGTGAGGCTCTAAGTGTTAAAATTTTCTTCTAGATTATCATTGTAGTAAGTATTAGTACACCACCAAGCAAACAACGCACACACAGTAATCAATCATTTCACAGAAAAGTTTCTATTAGAAAGTATTTCTTCACAGGGCAGGGGCACCTGGGGTTCCCTGACTAGTTAACGTCTCTGCGGGTAAATCGCTCCCTTCCAGAGTAGACAGGCTTCAGCGGCAAGGCTGTTCCTCCTTTTTGATTTTAGGTGAGCACGGAGAAACCCATCCTCATGGCCACAGGATCACGACACCTTGATGACCTAAGATGTCCCTGTTACCCAGCAGTGTCTGCAAAGAGGGGCTTCGGGGGAAGGGAGGCGAGGAGGTGGGGCACTGTGGCCGGTCCTCCCCACCCCCGGGCCCCTTCTGGGAGGGCACACAGGGGGTGCAACAGCAGCTCCCCCACAGAAGAGGGCCACCAGGACTGGCGAGCCAGAGTCAGCTCCATGGGGCCCCAGGGAGAAACTGAGAAACCCAGGCCGTGCTGCTGCCGGGAGGGACTTTATCTGAGAGGAGGAAACCGGTTTTGTAGGAGAGGGTGCTTGAGAGCTCCCGGGCCCTGCAGATTAAGGGTTGTCTGAAAAGGGTCACATGCAAACAACCGCTCCGCCAGGAGAGCAAGCAGTGCTCAGTGCCACCACAGTCAACCCATCTCCCTGGGTTTCCCAGAGGAGGACTGAGACTGCCGCTGGCGGGCACGCAGAGGTCACCATGGCAAGGGCAGTTTGGGATGGGGTGAGCTCGGCAGTAACAGGAGGGGGGATTCCAGCTGCTCAGGAAGCTCCTGGATGAAGGGGTGCAGCCCACCCCCGCAGGGCCCAGCGGGACAGCAGGTGAGGCAGGGAACAGCGTGGGAAAACACAACCAAGATTTGTGAATGGAAGAACGACTGAATTAACTAAGGAAAATTTATTTAAAATTCAGCAGAGGCAAAGGACACAGAGGCCCAGAGCCACCTCACTCGCCTAGAGCGGGAGACACCTGCCCGAGCTCAAGCCCACTCTGAACCAAGAGTCAATCAGAAATCTGGCTTTTCAAGACGTGACGGAGACAGGATCAGGTCCTAGAACCCCTGACTATCTGGGGAGGGGGGATCTGTCCTGATTTTATAGATCTGTTATCAACACACAAATCCTGCATGTGCCCAAGGCGTGGAACAAAATGATAAAACTGAGAGAGAGTCCCTGGAAGGCCCAGCCTTTAAAGCCATGCATAACACCATCCAGGCAAACCTAGCTGGCCTGACCTCCCTGAGGACGAGTGAGATGGGGAACCGGCCCAGCAAACCAAGTCACACGGGGACCCATGGATGTACCCCATCACGCCTGCAGAGGCCCCCGAGGACACCCCCAGTGCTGCCAGCCAGCAGCTCCGGGACAGACACAGACCTGAGCCGTGGAGGAGCAAACAGGTGACCTTGGCCTCTGTGGTGGCATGACAGGAGGATGCGGGCCAGGCAGCAAGGCGGCGGGGGTGAGGCCCCCTGCAGCGTGGGGGCACCTGCTGCCCTTCCATGGCACTGCTGCCTCCTGTCCCCCACCGCCGGGGTCGGGATTGGAAACCCGGTCTCTGGAGTGTGAGGCGGGGCCCAGCCACTCCCAGGCAGACACCACAGAAGAGCAGAGATGGCTTTTCTCTGAGGGAACCTGACTACCCCAATCTGTTCTGAAGCAGGCAGATGGGGAACAGGAAATGTCTAGAATCCCTGTGTTATTTTTTTCTAATTTTTATATATAGAAGAAATATATGATTGGTATAAAATTTTTTTCAAAAAAGCACAGGAAACTATAAAAAATAAGGATTACCCATAACCATTGCCACAAGAGGAAAAAGAGTGGCATGTGGAGGCACATCCCCTGAACTACTCCAGCATGTAAGCACATGTGCATGTGAAAAGCAGCCGCGTTCACATTCTGCTTCTCACCAGCTCTCTGCACCGAACAGAAACCATGGCCGCATCATGTTCCACTGCACAGCAGTATCTTAATTTATTTTTTAACCACACCATAGCATGGCTTTCGAAGGTAAGGTTATGTCAGTGTTTTGCTAGTATAAACAAAACTCCGTCAAACGACCGCATGCATGTCCTCCCACACTTGCATAATATTTCCTTAGAATAAATTCCTAGTAGTGAGATTATAAAAGTGGATACGCATTTCAGTCTTTCCTCACCTGCTGCCAATTCTTTGGTTCCCAGAGGCTCTGTGGTGACAGTGCTGAGCAGGGCCCACTCTCTACACCCAGGCAGCCCTCATGTTAATGCCTATGTCAAGCAGGGTCTGACCCAGAAAACAGAAATCATGCGGGGAACCTAGAACAGAGGGGGTTTGATGCAGGGAACTGGGACACAAGTGACAGAAGAGCCAAGAAGCCATCAGGATTAGCATCGGCAGGAAGCGCCGCCAGCCCTGGCTGGAGGGACGGCTGCAGGAGGTGCTACCAGCAGGACGCAGGCTGGAAGCTGGAACCCCGCACATATGCAGGATCCCGTGCAGCTGCTGCAGGCACAGTACCCAGACACCCTGGCTTCACCCCTCTGATCACCCCCAACCTCCCACCCGAGCCCCCTATTGGCTGAACCCACCGGAAGCCCAGCCCCGAGGGAGCCCGAGATGAGGGTCAGCACCCCCACCCCGGATGCAGAGCCAAGCAGGGGAAGGGCCAGGAATGGGTCCCAGGATACAGGCCCAGGACTGACACGGCACCCACAGGGAAGACCGTGTCTGACGTCCACAAGCACCTGATTATAGTGGGGATGGACGTGATCCTCATTTGTTTATCAGTCACTGTTTTACTGTCTCTGCCTATAACAGAGGCTCTACAGGACCCAATAACCGTTCTCCCATTCTTCTTCCCACTAGAGCAAGGCACCCCAACTTCAGCTGCTCAGATGGCCCCCTGGCATTAAACTGCATTTCCCAGCCTCCTTTGCAGCTAGATGTGGCCTTGAGATTTAGGTTCCGGCCAGTGGGACATGTGAGGAAGACGCAGCCTGTCCTCTCCTCCTTCCTGTAGGCTGGAACGCAGACATGAGGGCTGGCCCTCCGTAGCCACCGTGGTCCAGGAAATGCAAGCCACGGGCGTGGGGGGACGGGGGCACATGCCACTCAACCTAGCCCTAAGAGACGCTGTGTCCTTTGTCCCTATTTCCCTGGAGCATTTCCCTTTTCCTAAGTGATCTGTGGTAGCTTTAACATGTTTCTAAAACCAACAATTTCCTGCTATGGTATTACCAGTGTTCTCCCTCTCTGTCACCTGTCTTTTCACTTTGTGTTAGTTTCCCGCCACAGGAAAAACTTTCAGTTCTTAACGTTGCTAATCTCATTTCTGTTGCCTTTTACCCGACACGTACAAAGGTCTTCCTTACTCCAGGACAGAGACATTTGACTACATTTCTTTCTAGCATATTTATGGCTTCTTTTGGTAGTAAAATGTCTAACCATCTAGAATTTATTTTCCTCTAAGGAGCACAGCAGTGACTTCACTGTTTCTCTTCCAAATAGATAAGTACTGATTTGTGACAGTTAACACTCCCCTGTCAACAAAGGCTTCACAATTTGGAGTCAGTGTAGGTGCCCTCACACAGAATGCCTCATGTGCTGATACCCGTTGTCTGGGGGTCAGCCAGAGCCTCGGCACCAGACCTTACCTGGATGTCACGGGCTGCCTTGAGCAGACACGGCAGGACCTGGGAGACAGAACCAGGCCAGACAGGCTGCAGGCTCCCTTGTTTCCCCAACAATTCGGACCCCAGCAGTGCCAGGATTACCCACATGGCCTCCAGCAGCCTTCTTTAGCTTTCAAGAAGGGGCAACCACCACCTGCAGCTGAGCCCCTGCCAGCCGGGCTGACCTCTGACCTCCCTCATGGACTCCCCAGGCCCCTGTCCTGCCTTCTGCAAGACAGCGTGGGACGGGCTCTCCAAAGGAAGGACTTGACCCTGTCAGCCTCCCGGTGCTCCCAGCTCCTTGCACCCACAGGGGACCCATCTGGCTCTTCGGGAAGGAAAAGTTACCATTTGGCTTTGTGAGCGGGCACCGGCCAGGAGAGGATGCAGACGCACCCCGGGCAAGCTCCGTTCTTCCCGCGGGCTGTGCCCGTCACCTCTCCTCAAAGCCCCAGCATAAATGTCAGACATCGTGACACATCCACACTGGTGATTACGACCACATTAAACACAGATCCCACCGGGAGAGGCAAATTGAAAGCCTTCACGACGTCAATTTCCCAATCAGCTCCTCAAGGTCACTCCTAATAATGTCAACCCCAAGCACAATTACCCGTGGAAAAGATCCTAGAGGCAAAGGAAAGGTCGCGGACTGTCAGTGGGACAGCGAAGGCTCCCACATCTGCTTGGGCATCTTTTCCAGATGCTCACTCCTCCTCCCCTCGCCCAGAGCCCCAGACCCCCAGACCCAGGGCGCCTCCTCCCTGCTCACGGCACGGCCGGGTGTCTCCGGAGACAGGGCGTGCTCAGGACACACACAGCACTGGTGACGGCAGCTGCTGTTCTCGTGTGGCTCAGGCCACGGCCTCCAGGCCCCACTTCCCAGGCTCAAACTAAGAGGCCTTTGGCTCCGCACAGAGGACAGTTTCAACTCAAAACTCAGGAACGTGACTTCTAGAACGTTCTCTGACGGCAAGGAAAGGGTTCTGCCCACAGAGAGGGGAGCGGCCAAGTCAGCCGAACCCCCACTTCCCGTCACTGGTTTTCCTTTCCCCCCGCTCCCTACTAGGTGTGAAGAACCCGGGAGGCGGATGAGCCCCTCCTCTGGGGACCCAGGTTCCCCTCCCAGCCCCCACCACCGCTGCACCCGCTGCCACAGAGCATGGCTCCTGCCCCCGCCCACACCCACGGCCAGCAAGGCCAGCAGGGGCTGCTCTGGCCTCTGTGGGTCTGGAGCACCAGGGCCCGCCTGGACCTTGACCAGCTGGGCACGACCACAGGGGCCAGCATCTGGGTGGTGAGACTCCCCTGGCCCCCGTGTGTCCAGACTCACTGCCTGCCCTTTCCTGGGACTCGGAGGCCACCACATGGGCAGCCCCTAAGCCCCCAGAGGAGAAGCGGCGTTGCAGAGGTTCCAGGCGCCACTCTGGAAAGCCAGTCCCTGCTGCTAACTCCCCACCCATGTGCCCACCCTCCCCTCAACCACTGCGAGCACACACACGGGGCACACACTCAGCCTGCGGCCCCTGCAGCTCAGATCTGCACCGTGCCTTGCTCTGCAGGCCACACTCGTCCCTCCCTTCCGCCGTGGTTGCTGTAGTGGGGTGAATGTCCAAATGACGAGTCCACCTGCAATCTCTGAATGTGACCTTATTTGGCAAAAGGGTATTTGCAGATGTGATTAAGGACCTGGTGGTGAAGTCCTGGATTATCTAGGTGGGTCCTAAGCCCCATGACAAGTCAAAAGAGACAGAAGGGAAGGAGCCATGTGAAGACGGGGACGGTGACTGGAGCAACAGGGCCACAAGCCAGGTGTGGCCAAGGACTGAGGCACAGAGCAGATTCCTCCTCACAGGTTCTAGAAGGAACCCACCCTGCTGACCCCTTGGCTGGACCCATAACCCTGCTTGACATTTCAGACGTCTGGCTCCCAGACTACGAGAGAATAAATTTCTGTTATTTTAAGCCACCCAGTTTGTGGTAATTTGTTAACAGCCACGGGAAACTGATATAGGCGTGGCCACCATGGGAGCCCCCCCGGACTGGGCAGGGGAGCAGGTGTGCCCGCCCTCCCCCCACACGTGGCCCAAGGATCTGACGATCAGGAGACAAGGAGGCAGGAACGTGATTTTGCTGACGCTGACGGAAGCTGGAGGAGCTGAGGCAGGGAGAGACCTGGTCAGGTTTGTGTTCCAGAAATATCCCCAGCATGCTCTGCTTTTATAAATTATACATGAGCATGGATGCGTAAAGAGGAAGATCTGGAAAAAATACACCAAAACATCAACACAGATTTCTTCTGCATGGGCTTCCTTGCTGCGTAGCTGTCTGAAGTTTGGGTTTATTTTACAATGAGTATGTATTACTTTTTCAGATATTACTGAGACAATCAGAAAATAATTAAGGGCCGGCCCGGTGGTGCACTGCTACAGTGCGCCGCTTGGGAGTGCGGTGGCGCTCCCACCGAGGGTTCGGATCCCACATGCAGACCGGTTCCCGCTCACTGGCTGAGCGAGGTGCGGGTGCAACACTGAGGGTTGCGATCCCGTTGCTGGTCCCGGTCTGGTACGGGCGCGACACTGAGGGTTGCGATCCATTGCCGGACACGAAAAAAAAGACAAAAAGGGGGAAAAAAAAAAAAGAAAGAAAATAATTAAGTTGTTTTTCTTTTTGCAAGGACACAAGACCCGCCACTGGCCGGCCGTGTGGGCAGGGCTCTCCCCTGACGACTGCCTGGGTCCTGAGACTGCCCAGTTGAGGAATCCGCATCCAGAGGGGGCCTCCTGCTGGGTTCTGTCCCCACCACCAGGAAAACACGCTCTTCAGCAGCGATGCTTCACAGCTGAAAGTCACTTCATGGAAGAAGGCTGACCCCAGGGGACAGGAGGAAGACGGGGGCTCCAGAGGGCCTCTGAGATGCCTCAGGACCTGCCCCCGGCCAGACCAGCCACCCCTGGCTCCAAGCACCCTAAGCGACCAGACGGCATGTCTGTTTGCTCCCATCTGTCCCTCTTGCTCTCCCGCCTTCTTCTGGGTTATGTCCTCACAGCCCCACGGACCCCCGCAGTGGGCTCAGCCGTCCCTCTCTTCTCCACGTCCTGGTGGCTGCACTGGCGTTTACAACCCACCTGGAGCTCTCGCAGCCCACGTGCCAGTGTGTCGGACGACTCCACGCGTGGCGTGAGGCCTCACGTCCATGGACGGTCGTTCCCTCCCCCGTCTTCGGGCCACTACGGTCACATGTTTACTGCTATGTATACTATAAACCCCAAAACGCAGGGCTGCTCCTGTAGCCAACTATCTATCATTCAGGAAGCCAATTATCTTTTTCTTTTTTTTATTGTGGTAAGTACACATAACATAAAATTTACCATCCTGACCATTTTCAAGTGCACAGCTCAGTGTCAGTCAGCACATTCACGCTGTCGTGCGGCCATCACCACCATCCATCTCCAGAACGTTTTCCATCTTCCGGAACTGAAACTGTCCCCACTGAGCACTCATCCCCCTCCCCCAGCCCCTGGCACCGACCCTTCCACTTTCTGTTTCTATGGGTTTGTCTATTCCAGGTACCTCATGTAAGTCAATTCTCTCTCTTTTTATTTTTTTTTAATTCTTTGTTTGCTTGTTTTTGGTGGCTGGCTGGCATGGGGATCTGATCCCCTGACCTTGGTGTTACAAGGCAGTGCTCTAACCAGCCAGCACCTAAGTCAATTCTCTCTTACAGAAATTTAAAACAAAACAAAAAATCATATCTTCACCCTCAGTCCAGGAGCAGTCAAGGCCCGTAGAAAAGAGCTTCAGAGTGAGCGCCTGGGCTTGTGCCTGGGCTCCAGGGACACCACACTGTCACACGGCCAAGACCAGGGCTTGATGCATCTGCTGTTTTCTCCTTACCCCCTTGCGTGGGGGCCACCTCCTCACCCACGTTCTGCCAACGGCAAACTGGCCCTGAGTCCTGCCTCTCCCTGGAGGGACTCGCCTCCTTGGGAATTCAGTTTACCTGTTGCCCTGTATATCAGTTTTCTGTGCTGAGTGACAAACGTTACAGACTTAGTAGTTCGAAATGACACCTGTTCATCAGCTCACAGTTCTGTGGGTCAGACAGCCGGCATGGCATGGCCGGGCTCTATCCTTGCCCTGGGGAGAAACTGCTGCCAAGCTCCTCCAGGGAGCTGGTAGAATCCAGTTCCTCGTGATCGTGCGTCTGAGGTCCCCCATCCTCACTGGCTGTCGTCTGGGGCTTTTCTCAGCTCCTGAGGCCACCCACACCCCTTGGCAGGTGGCCCCTCCATCTTCAAGCAAGCAACAGCACTTAGAGTAGTCCTTCTTGGGCTTCGTCCCTCTCTGACTTCTGCCACCAGCCAGATGACGCTCCTGCCTCTTTGGGCTCTCGTGTCCAGACCAGGCCCAACCAAACAACTTCCACAAGGTCTCTGTGCCATACAATGCAACACAGTTCCAGGAATGAACCCACCATATTGACGAGGTCCAGCGACTAGGACATAGAACCTTAAGGGCCATTTTTAGAAGCAGGCCTGCCACCCCTGTGACCTCAGCCTCTGAGTGAGCTCAACATTTGCAGGCCACCAGCATGTTCTCGTTAGGGTGGGCACAGTGATCCGGGATTTATCCGTATCACAGTGGGGGCAATGATCCTCCCACGTCCAGCAGGTTTCTTGGGTTTACTGCATGATTTTAACTCATTTACAAAGAAACGGCATGTTCGTCTTCAGAGTCGAGGCCTCTATTTCTAATCACATCCCCTCACACTTTGCAAAGCACACCCCAGATGCTGCCCATTGTGCTGGGTGCCCCAGGCCCCTGCGGTGGGTCAGCCTCCATCCCCCCCACATCTCCTCCTCCACAGCCATGTGTGGAGATGCTAGTGCTGGCCTCATCTGGTGCACGGGAAACTGAGGCACACAGAGGCCAAGCCACTGGTCCAGGCCACAGAGCTAGTGCACGGTACCCCGGGGGTCAGGCCCTGCCGCACGGTTCTGCTCTCAGCTGCTCACCTTCCTCTGGTGTAAATACGCTGACAGTGACGAGTCACCATGGAACTAAGTTTAACCATTTTAAGCTGCTCCTTGTGCACTTTCAAAAGCGGCTCCTCAGCGGGTGGTGGGTGCCAGGGACTGGGTGAGGGGAGGAGGCGCGCCTGCTTAACGGGTGGGGTTTCCCTCGGGCGGACGGAGATGTTTGGGAAGTAGACAGAGGCGGTGATTGCACAACACTGTGAGTGTACTATATGCCACTGAATTATTCGATTTAAAATGGCTAACTTTATATTACCTGGATTTCATTTAATTTTGTAAAAATGCCCTGGGGAAAAGAAAGCAGCTCCTTGGGGTGGTGCATCCGAGAGAGGCCGCCCCCTCCATGGCCCGCCTGGCCCGAGCTCGATGGCACCCACTGGTGCTCTGTGGACCCTGAGCGTCTCCCCTGAATAAGTAGCACCAAGTGATCACTTCCAGCCGGGTCAGAAGTCCAAGGTACAGTCTCTACTAGAAGCAACACGACCACCGAAAATGGACCAAAAAGTATAAAACATGCAGAATTCTCCAAAAGAAAGCACATTACTGTTACATTTTTCTCCTCTTACCCATGCTTGCCACGCATGTAATTTGGGAAAGAGGTCACTGAAGCCCGTGTTTCCAAGCAGGTCCGGATAGATTCACCCTCCACAGTGAACGCAAGTGAACCACGGGTCGTCCACAAGCCCATCCATCTCACGCTTACATCTTATAAACTATTTAAATATGACAAAGCTTTGCAGCTCACAAAGCATCATTTATACCCTTTCTTCCCCTCACTGAATTCTTCACATAACTCAAAGGAACAGGAATCCACGGAAACACTACGTTCTCTCCATTCCTTCCTCCAACTCCCACCTCCCATCTCTTCCCATCCCCGATACTTACACCAACATCGCTTGAGAAGCTGAGCTCTGGACACACCTCAGCTGTAAGAAGTGTACAAAAATGCAGCTAAACAAGCCCATGTAGGGCCGACACTGAGTTTCAAGAAAAGAAAAAAGCTTTCATCCCTTTCCAGATGCAGGCAAACAAATAAGATCTGTTGCTCCCATCTTGGAAGGAAGCAAGTTTACAAAGTTCCCCCTAAAAGGACCACAGGCTGTGTCCTCCTCTCCACCAAAGACGTCTTATTGATTACAGCCAGTCAATCACTTGTCATCTGCAGAGGCTGAGGAGATCCCCGCAGCTCCCCAGCCCGTGGAATGCGGTCACAGGACACAGCTGAAATCTCCCAGCACCCACTGCATAAGCCAGCACCCCACTCACCTTCCACGGTTCTGGACACAGAACACCTGCCTCCCCTTGCTAAATACACAGTAATTCCACTACCTGAAAAGCATGCTGTTTTACACACAGTGCTATAGGCAACGCTAATTTAGGACTTCTGGGCTGGGAATTCCCTGGAAGGCAGGCCACACAGGCCCTGAAGACAGCTATTTCTCAACTATGCAAAAAAGTTAAAGGGTGTATGTAGTGAAAATATGTGAAAAAGGTCAGGGCCCCTCAGATGTTCAGAATCTTGCCAAGCATTTGATATAAATATGCACGTGCGCCCAGATGTTCCTTGGCTACTGTCTGATGTAGATGTGCGTGTGCACCCAGGTGTCCCGGCTTATCGGACTTAAGTATAAAGGACGAGTGGCTCTGATCCACAGGGTCCCCTGCTTCGAGAATGCCCCCTTCACGGAGGCTGCTACTGCTGCTGGAGGCTGTTGCTGCCAGGGCCCCCGGGACAACCTCGAGCGGCCGCCGCTGCTGGATGTGTAAGCTGCTGCTGCTGCTGAGGAAGCTGAGGACTGAGCTCGTGTTGTCTGCCAACGGCTCCCGGGATCTTCCCCAATGACCTAGCTTGTGGACCTGCACGTGAGGGGTCTGGTGGCCCAGCCTGTACAACAGGTTTGAGGGTCCCTGGGCCCTAGCTTCAGCCCTAACAATACAATTGGCTACACCAGCAGGGTTCCGACAATCGCCCCAGCAATACAGTGCAGTCGTTATTTTTGCTCATGCAATAAGCACCTGTGACCCCACCACCTGACATGCAAGTAGACCTGCCTGTAACCACCTCCACCCAAATCCCTCAGCCAGTTCTCCCTCCTCCCCACGCAGCAAACTTCACCTGAACCCTGGCTCCCAGGGCCCCTTCCACCCAGCTTGGTTGTTGCCGTCTATAGTCCCAAAACATATTTCTGGTCATCCTTTATGCCTCTATAAAAGATGTCATGCATGTGTGATATCTTCAGACTGGCTTTTTTCACTTAACATTATGCTGCTGAGACATCCACATCCTGGGGGCTGCCCCCTTCACCATCATAAGGATGGCAGGACAGCCACACCTGCCGAGGGCCCAGGTACATGAAGGTGTTTACTGTTGTAAGCAGAGCTACGTGCACTTCCGCACATGTGTATGGTTGTACCCAGGAGGCATGTAAGGAAAATGAAGAATGGTCAGCCTCCCTCAGCTGTTTAGAATCTTGCCGAGTGTGACCTAGCCTGTTTGATATAAATATGTTAACTGCGCATGTGCACCCAGGTGTTCCTTGGCTATTGTCTGATGTAAATTCACTGGGCACCCAGGCATCCCTCAGTTAAGACTTAAGTATAAAGGACAAATGGCTCTGATTCACAGGGCCCCTGGGACAGCCCCGGGAGGCCACCACGGATCCACTAAGGCTGCTGGAGGCTGAGCTCACGTCCAAATAAAGCATGTCAACCTTGCCAACAACTCCCAGGATCTTTACATAGCTCACGACTTGCATATGAGGGGTCTGTGACCCAGTCCGGCAACAGGTTTGAAGGGGCTGTGACCCAGCTCGAAACATGTGATGGTTCCTGTGGCTGCTGTAACAAGTCACTACAAACTTAGTGGCTTAAAACAACAAGATTTCGGGCCGAGCCCGTGGCGCACTCGGGAGCGTGCGGTGCTGGGAGCGCAGCAGCACTCCCGCCACGGGTTCGGATCCTATATAGGGATGGCCGGTGCACTCACGGCGCTCACTGGCTGAGCGCGGTGTGGCCGGTCTCAAAAAGGACAAAAAAAAAACAACAAGATTTCGGGCCGAGCCCGTGGCGCACTCGGGAGCGTGCGGTGCTGGGAGCGCAGCAGCACTCCCGCCACGGGTTCGGATCCTATATAGGGATGGCCGGTGCACTCACGGCGCTCACTGGCTGAGCGCGGTGTGGCCGGTCTCAAAAAGGACAAAAAAAAAACAACAAGATTTCCTCTTTCACAGTTCTGGAGGACAGAATTCCAGCATGGGTATCACCAGGCTCGAGCCCAGGTCACGCGTGGGCAGGGCTGTGTGCTCTCTGGATGCTCTGGGAAAGAATCGGTCTCCTCGCCTTTTCCAGCTTCTAGAGGCTCCACTTGCTGATTCACGGCCTTTCCTCCTCCTCCAAAGATGGCGAGTGTAAAGTAAGGCAAATCATAACTAAGGCCAAAATGTTTCATTGTTGTAGTTATTATTTTAGTTATACTAAGTTTCTATTTATATTGTCTAAGGGTATAGGGCTCTAGACCCTTCAAGCCCATTGTGTAGACTGGATCCCCAGATCCCTCACATGCAGGTCCATGCTGGGTAATTGGGAAAGATGCCAGGAGCCGTTGGCAGATGACGTGAGCTCAGTCCTCAGCGGCAGCAGCTTACAGGTCTGGTGGTGGCAGTGGCCTTGCGGAAGGTCTCGGGGGCACTAGCAGCAGCAGCCTCCAGCAGCAGTGGGGACATCCCAAGGCTGGGAGGCGCCGTGGATCAGAACCATTCATCCTTATACTTAAGTCCATAACCCAGGACACCCGGGTGCACGTGCGCAATTACACTAGACTATAACCAAGGAACACCTGAGCGCACGTGCCTGTTTACATCAAACGTTCGGCAAGATTCTGAACATCTGAGGGGCCCTGACCATTTTCCTATATTTTCCGAACAGCGAGTCACGTCCCTCTTCATCCATGGCCACGTCTTCCCTCTGAATCTCTTCTGCCATAAAGGACCCTTTGTAGTTACACTGGGCCCGTCCAGGTAATCCAGGAAGACCTCACTATTTTAGGTCAGCTGATTAGCAGCCTGATTCGTAGTTCTGTCTCAAACCTTCATTTGCCGTGTAGCCTCATGTGTTCACAGGCTCCGGGGAGTAGGAAATCTGCCCTTTCATCCCCTTTTAAGTGCGCAGCTCAGTGGCATTAGGCACACTCACACTGTCGTGAAGCCATCAACCACCATGCATCTCCGGAACGTTTTCGCCTTCTCAAACTGAAACTCAGTCCCCATTAAACACTAACTCTGCATACCCTCCCCCAGTCCCTGGCACCCACCATCCCACTTTCTGTCACCATGAATCTGATGACTCTAGGGACTTCGTGTAAGTGGAACTGTACAGTATTCTTCCTTTTGTGACTGGCTTATTTCACTGGGCACACTTTTCAAGGTTCATCCATGTTGTAGCAAGTGTCAGAATTTCCTTCCTTTCCAAGGCTGAGTACCATTCCATTGTGTGGATGGACACTACGTGGCTACGGCTAAGGCCTGGAATCCTCACAGCGCCAGTTGTCTAGCTCTTAATCCTGTTCCTGACGCCAACTGTAAAGCTAGGCGACCCCGCAAGTTGTCGGGCTCTTTTACCTGCTGGTAATCCTGCACCGACTGGGCCGATTGGCAAGCTAGGGCTGGGTCTGGAGCTACCAGACCCCTCAAGCCCACTCACAGACTGGGTCACAAACCCTTCACATGCCATGCTGGGTCCCCAGACCCCTCACATGCAGGTCAATGAGCTCGGTAACCGGCCAAAAGGTCCTTGGAACCATAGGTTGGAAAGCATGGCCGCACAGGGCAGATGCCCGAGGCAGACACCCGCCCAACAGCTTCACTCAAACTCCTCTCTCTCTCCCTCTTTTTCTCTCTCTCTCTCTTTCTCTCTCTCTCAAGAACACTTGAACAGCAACAGAACTAAAAAGATACATTGGCGCCCATGCGCGCTAACTCCACACACACACAATTTGCTTACAGAGAACGCTGAACCACACCCAATTGGACCTGAGGTGAGGGCCCTGACCAAACTATTCTGTTTTCCCAATGGACACATTTTATCCACTCATCCGCTGACGGACACTTGGGTTGTTTCCACCTCTTGGCTTTGGGAATACCGCTGCTGTGAACATGGGTGTGCTCTGCATACAGCGTTTGTTGAGGGGTGTATGGTGAGAAACCAGGACAGGAGGCTGATCTACAGGTGTGGGGCCCAGACACCTGTGTGAACAGAGGTGGACAAGATGGAGCTGCCTGGCAGACATCCCCACGGGGATGCTGAGTGGGCAGCTGTGCCATTGAGTCCAGCGCCAGGGCGGAGGTCAGGGCCAGAGACACGAGCAAGAGGAACAAGGGGCGGGGGACTGAGAGCTGGCCCCCGATGGACCTGCCACCACGGGAGTGAATGTGGACGGAGAAGGCCAGCACCGAGGCCTCAGAACCAGGGAGGACAGGACAGGTCATCCCATGAGACAGGAGGGAAGCCAAGGGGAGAGAGGATGGCAGAGATGCGGACAACAGCCGATACTGACGTGACCAGCAGAGGCCACTGGTGACCCGACATGTGGTCAGTGGGATGTTGTGGGGAAGCGACCTGAAGAAAGAGTGCTGGGGAGCAAGAGAGGGTGCACGCGGGCAGTTCCTGCGGGACTCCTGCTGAAAGGAGGGCCAGGAGTTATGGAGTCCTAGCTAGACAGAGCTCCAGCCAAGGGGTGTTGACACAGTTGCTGCTTTAGAGGCTGGAGCAGTCACTGAAGGTTTTGTGGGTTTTCTTGGCAGCTGACCAGTATGGGAAACTGACCCTTGACCTTGGTATTACAAAGCTGTGCTCTAACCAACTGAGCTAACCAGCCAGCCCCGACAGCAGGTTTTCACTTCTGCTGGAATCATCTAGAAGGCTGAGGGAGATCAGTGCAGGAGACAGGGCACAGCACTGCAAGGAAGCTCTTGAACAGGCAAAGGGGGTGAGATCCAGTGCATGTGGGGTTAGGGGAGACATGAGGTCCAGCACATGGGTGGGGGGGTGAGATCCAATGTACAGGGGAAGGGGGAGAAGTGAGTCCAGTGCATGGGGGTGGGGGGGAGGACGTTAGATCCAGTGCATGGGGGCATGAGAGCCAGTACACGGCGGGGGGGGGAGCATTAGGTCCAGCGCACAGCAGGTAACCAGTGCATGGGGGGTCAGGTCCAACACAGGGGGGATCCAGGGCATGGGGGTGTAAGAACCAGTGTAGGGGGTTGCAAAACATGAGATCCAGTGCATGGGGTGGGACGTGACATCAGTGCATGGAGGGAGGGGGGATGTGAGATCCAGTGCATGGGGTGTGTGTGAGATCCAGCACACAGGGGGGATCCAGGGCATGGGGGGGTCAGATCCAGCACATGGGGGGATCCAGTGCATGGGGGTGTGTGAGGTCTAGCACACAGGGGGGATCCAGGGCATGGGGGGGTCAGATCCAGCACATGGGGGGATCCAGTGCATGGGGGTGTGTGAGGTCTAGCACACAGGGGGGATCCAGGGCATGGGGGGGTCAGATCCAGCACATGGGGGGATCCAGTGCATGGGGGTGTGTGAGGTCTAGCACACAGGGGGGATCCAGGGCATGGGGGGGTCAGATCCAGCACATGGGGGGATCCAGTGCATGGGGGTGTGTGAGGTCTAGCACACAGGGGGGATCCAGGGCATGGGGGGGTCAAATCCAGTACACAGGGGGATCCAGTGCATGGGAGGGGGTCAGATCCGGCACACAGGGAGATCCAGAGCATGCGGGGGGTGTGAGATCCAGCACACAGGGGGGATCCAGGGCATGGATAGACTGACTGCAATGCTGCACCAACACCCTACGGGCCCTGCACACCCATGCCTCTCCTCCCATCCAGACAAGGCTGCTCTTTCCCTCTTCTTGGATCTGGACTGTGAGTTGCTTAGACCATGAGAATGTGGTGAGCATGTTCTCATGTGACTTCTGGCTGGGGTCAAGTGCTCTCTCGGACTGCTAGACCATTGTAAGAAGAAGCCCAATCCGGGCTGCTGGAAGATAAGAGACCACAGAGAGAGAGAGAGGCCCAGCCATGCCAGTGCAGATGACTCTGAAAAACCCAGCCTGGGCTAGGAGTTCCATAATCTCCCCAAAATGAGTCTGTACTACTTTAAAGTGGGAATAAAATCACTTACCAAGTGCAACATCAACACCACCCTCCCCATATCAGTCTGCTCGGGCCGTCACAACACAACACCACAGGCTGTGCGGCCTCAACAACAGAAATGTATCTTGAAGTTCTGGAGCCTGGAGGCTCACGATGAAGGTGTCAGCCGAGGGGGCTCCCCGGTGAGGTCTCCTCTGGCTCGTGCACTGCAGCTTCCTGCTGTTGTCCTCACACAGGAGAGAGCATGCGCCCTGGCATCTCTTCCTTTTTCAAATTTATTTTTTTTAATTGACATATAAAATTGCATGAAATTGTATGTATTTATCATGTACAACATGATGTTCTGAGGTATATGTACATTGTGGAATGGTCAACCATGTCTCTTCTTATAAGGGCACTGGCCCTACTGTATCAGAGCCCACCCCTATCACCTCATTTAACCTTAATTACCTCCTTGACTCTGTCTCCAAATAGTCACACTAGGGGTTAGGCTTCCACATATGACTTGGGGTGACACAGTCCCTAGCACTCTCCTTAACCTTGTCCTACTGCTATAGAACTTTCTAGAAGCTGCTTTTGTTGTGTTTTCCAAGTCTCAGCACGTCCAGGCATTTGGTTTTCCCCATGGCAGGGCTAGGGGTCCTCAGAGTTTTGCTTAGTTACATGCCTTTCCTTTTTTATACAAAGTTTTACCTGAACTATGACAGAAAGCAGATCAGTATTAGTCTGGACAGGGGGGCAGGGGAGAGGCACAGAGGGAAGGAGGGAGGGAATACAGAGGGGCCCGGGAAATATTTGGGGGCAAGAGTTATGTTCACTATCTCGATAACAGTGATGGCTCCACCAGTGTGTACGGGTCAAAACTCATCAAATTGTCCACTTTACATATGTGCACTTTATTATACACCAATTATACCTCAATAAAGTTGTTTAAAGCTTAAGTTTTTTAAGTTAATTTTTTGGTTTTAATTTTAATTTTTTAGGTAATTGTAGATTCATATGCAGTTATAAGAAATAACGCAGAGGGATCCTGCATTCCCTTTACCCTGTATCCCTCAATGTTAAAATCTTACAAAACTGTGGTACAACATCACACCTGGGATACGACATAGCTGCAATTCACCAACCTTGTGCAGACTTCGCCAGTCCACCTGTGCTCATTCATGTGTGTGAATTTAGTTTAGTGCAATTTTATCGCATGTGCAGGTTTATCCCCACCACAGTCCAGACACAGAACTGTTCCATCACCGCAAGGATCCCTCATGTTGCCCTTTTTTTAGATTTATTTTTAATTGTGGTAAAATACACAAAACATAACATTTACCATCATAACCACTTTAAGTGTAGAGTTTAGTGGTATTAGGTACACTACATCTCAATAAGGCTGTTTAAAAGGTGGGTTTTGGGCCGAGCCCGTGGCGCACTCAGGAGAGTGCGGCGCTGGGAGTGCAGCAGTGCTCCCACCGCGGGTTCGGATCCTATATAGGGATGACCGGTGCGCTCACAGCACTCACTGGCTGAGCGTGGTATGGCCGGTCTCAAAAAGGACAAAAAAATAAATAAAAGGTGGGTTTTTTTAAAGAGAAAGTTTTTAAAAACCTGGAGGGAGCTCTGTGAGCAGATGCCGGCTCTGCCTCGCAGGTCCTGGTCATCGTCCCTTTGCTGTCCCCACAGGATCAGGGGGCTGCTGTCCCAGACCAAAGAGGCAGTTCCCCGGGGCCAGTGTTCCCTGAAGAATGACCCTGGATGTCACACCTGCAGGGCGTCATGCTTCCATGCAGGCCCTTGGCCGCCCACCTCTGTGGGACAGCTTCAGAAAGCCGGGTGTCCCTGTCCAGACCACCTTGTTCATGCGTGTCCTGCAGGCCTGGGAAGCCAGAGAACACGCTGCAGGGATGCTCTTGGTGATTCCAACCTCCTGAGAGACAAAGCCGTCCAAAGGCAAACCAAGATCCTAGCAGACTCGTGGGGGAGGGTCCTGGCAGGCCACTTTCAGGTCACTCAAATCTCCCCCACCACACCCTGACCACGCTGCCCCCTGAAACTGGTGCTCCGGACACTCTCTCCCCAAATCTGGCTCTCCCTCCTGCGAGAAAGTCCCCAGTGAGGCCGGGGCCTCTGCTCTCCTGTTTTGCACTGAGTCCCAAGTTCAATGCCTGGCACGTAGTTCATACCCAATCAGTGTCTGTTAAATGAATAAATGACTCCTTAACGCTGTGCCTGTCCCAAGCTGGTCCTTCCCTTTGCACCAGACGGTTTACGGGGAACAAATGACCACAAGGACACTGCCTGCCCCTCAACCACAGTGAGGATCAGATCCCCAGTGCACATGTTTGTGGAGGGCAGTGCAAGAGACACTGGAACACAGTGTGGAGCAGGCCTGTTCCACCATCTGGACCCAAGCCCAGCTGGACAGGAGCCACGCCAGTCACATGGGCCATACAGAGCCAGATTCCCTGTCACCTGCATCAAAGCATCTCCAGGTCAGGGTAGAAGGAAGCAGACAGGGCTGCCTATGGTGCCACTAAGAGGCAGCATCACCTACCTCCTCCTCAGGGCTCAGGGACAACCTCCCTTCCAGCTTCAAATCCTAGTTTTCCATACATGGTCCTTCCTGGGGAGGTAGCAGGAGCTTTCAAGGTTTTTCAGCCACTATGAGACAGCAAGAAGGGGCTTGTTGGCTCCCCCAGGCGGGCACACAGCCCTGACTCTCCAAGGTCCAGGAGCTTCAGTTACATCAAAAACCTTCAAAATGCGTTTTATTTATTTATTTATTTATTTTCCTTTTTGTCTTTTTTCGTGACCGGTAACGGGATCGCAACCCTAGGTGTCGCGCCCGCACTGCGCTCAGCCAGTGAGCGGGAACCGGTCTCCACATGGGATCCAAACCCTCGGCGGGAGTGCCGCCACAGCTCCCAAGTGCCGCACTCTACTGAGTGCGCCACTGGGCCGGCCCTCAAAATGCGTTTTAAAAACACACTTAGGGTGACACATTTTAAAAATTTGATTGCACTTAATTCATCCACATGAAAGGTCTTATGGTATTTTTATATGTCATTGATCCACTACAGAAGGCTTGGAAATATCAAGTGCCATCAAAGATATCCATCAAAGACATCCATCGAGGCCACCGTGTGATGAAACACACACAGATCTCACCAGATGACGTCCATCGAGGCCACCGTGTGATGAAACACACACACACGAATCTCTTCACACGTAATCAATTTTGGCTCTTAAAATATAGGAGTTTTAGGAGCAGCAGTTCTACAGCAACCCGGTGTCCCATACCACCTTTGGAGCGAGTGTCTTGGAGTTCAACAGCCACCCCCAGGTTTTGCCTGAGTGAGAAACCCTAGAGCAATATATCAAAGCTATTTAGATTGATTTATAGTCTGCTTTGTCCACAAAGGACTGGCTGTGGCGGATGTCACACACGCCATGAGTACGTAGTGAAGCAGCAGACAGAGCACAGATGGAAATGGGAATCAGCGCCGTGGGGAGGCAGGGCAGCCCCAGCACCTGCCAGGGAGGCAGTTATGGGTCACGCGGGCCCCTCTCCAGAACCCAGGTGAAGCACCAGCTCCTGAGCTCCCAATTCCAACAGGAATGTCTCCGTGGCATTTAAGGGAGAATTGGATTTGGAAGGTAAGCCTGGTGCCTCCAGGGCCAGGGTCTTCCCTCTCCCAGGAACTGCTGGGTGCTGCCCCCACCATCAGACTCCATCCCCCACTGTCCAGCAGAGCCCTGAGTAGAGCCACCTCCTTGAACCCACATGCCTGGCTCCGGGCACCCCTGGAGCAGGGAGATGCTGAGGGCTGCCTCCTGCAGCCTCTGCTTGGCTGTAGTCACCAAAACTCCTGATGGGTCAACAAGAGCTTAATTAAGCAGAACGAGCAACAAAGGCAACAACGAGCAAATAAGATTCTCAAGCCGGGCCGCTCGCGAGACAGCAGCCCCAGCGTCACTGTCGCACAGCAGGATCCACAAAGCCTGTCAAAGGTGGCCCAGAGAACACAGCCACGAAGCAGCACAGAGAAGGGAGAGCGAGGGTGGAAGGTCAGACGGTCCTGCAACACCACCACTTACGACAAACGCCAACCTGGAGCACTAGCAGGGGTACAGCTGCTCCTCGACTCAGGACGGGGGTACCGCTGGACAACCCGTCGTACGTCAAAACATCGTAAGTCAAACCATCGTTAAGTCGGGGACCATCTGGATTAAAAATTAGTCGCTGTGTCAGAGTTTACGGTGTATTTTCACCTCTCTTTACCATATCTAATGATATACCAATTCCATAATTTAAGGTCAATCTACTTTCAGTCAGCCTCCCATATAAAAATCAGGGTGGCACTCAAGTCGCTGACCGAACCCTGCAGGGCCAGGCCTGCCCCCTCCACCAAAGCTCCTTCCCTAGCTCAGACCCTGCTGCCCACTAGCCTCCTTGGTCAGCTACCACCCATATGGTCTTCATCAGATGTCCATCCCCCCATCCAGCACCCTCAAACACAGGATTCCCCCTTGGGAGTCTCCCACAAGGCTGGCACGTCACTAGCCCTGTTTGAGGAAAATCAGAATACATCACTTACCTCCCTGACTCCTCACGGACGCAGAACAAGGCATGTCCTTTCCCTGCAGCCACCTAATGGCCTGGCTGGGCTATGGCCCAGGCCTCTGCAGCCCCAGCTGCCTCGTCCTCAGCTGCCATGACTGTCCCCAGCCCTGGCTCTTAACAGATGCCCCCCCAAACTCCCCAGGGCAGCAGCCCAGGAGAGGATGAAGCCTCTGCCCCAGCACTGGGCCTGCAGAGGGATCTGAGACAGGCAGAGGATTTAGGGGACCTCAGCACTGCCCCAAGAGTAGGAGTGTGGAAAACAGCATGTGAGAACTTCTATCAGAAAAAAGATACAGTCGCACAGAGTAGCATCTACCCACACAATACAGGTCCTTCCAGAATTCACAGAGCATGGCTCTTGGCCAGCCCTGGGTGTGGGGAGGACACAGCCCTGCCTTGGAAGATCTGCCAGGCCTGTAGTCTCAAAGTTTGTCTTGTTTTGCAAGCACAGGAGACATTGGGGTCCCATCGGGAAACACGCCACTCACCAGAGCCAGGGCAGCCCAAAAGCCATGGCGCACAGCCGAGTAGCCACAGCTTCCCCAGTCAGGCACCTGGTGGCACATGCAGACCCCGCCCTCCCCCCCGACCCACTCGGATTTGTCAAGAACCACAACAGGGAAAACAGCTGACAGCTCCTCAGAAAGGCAGACATGGAGGTGCCACACGACCCAGAATTTCCACTCCCGGTATCTCCCCAAGAGCATGCACACATACTTCCATGCAAGACTGGTACGCACATGCCCACGGCAGCACTATTCACACACGTGCCACAACATGGGTGAAACTGGAGAGTGAGTGAAGCCAGACACTAAAGGCCCCAAGGCATGGGACTCCCCTTCCATGAAATGCCCAGAACAGGCAAATCCACAGGCAGAAAGCAGATGAGAGGTCACCAGGGCTGAGGGAAGGGGGCCGTGGAGACGGATTACATGACAGATACAGGTGTTTACATGGATGATGAAAAAGTGTTGAAACTAGAGACAACATCAGAATACACTAAATACCCCTGAATCGGTCGCTTTAAAATGCTTAACTGTATGTCCTGTGAATTTCACCTCAGTTTCTTAAGAAACGAAAAAACATATATAACAAAAAGAACCATAACAAGCCCTGTCAACAAGCCAAAGTTGTGACCAAAAGCACATCCTTGGAAAGTACTGAGGTGACTCCCAGACACTTCCAGAGGGTGGACCGTGGGGGGCGTGCTGGGCCACACCACAGGTCCATGCGGGCCTGGGTCCTTCGGAGGAGAAGCCATGTGTCCTCCACCCACCCTCTCACCATCAGTGTCACAAATGGAAGACGAGCGGTGTCTCCCATGGGACACTGCCACCTGCTTTTCGGCTCTGTCCCCACAGTAAGCCTCGAGGCGGGGCCTTCAGCCCAGCAGTCCTTGGCTTTTTTAAGATAGTCTGAAGCCACCGGCTGGACTTCCTGGGAGCTCAGACACCTGCTGGAGATGGCACATTGATCAGCCTCTACTGAGAGACGTGCTGAGGGTCCTCACGGCTTCCCATCACTCATTGATGACCCTGGCTGAGACCCTGAGCAGGTTGTTGCAGTGGGGTCTGAGGAGCCACTGGCAGTGCCCCCAGCCACACGGCTGAGCTGCACCCACGGGTGGGCCAGGTCCGCTCTGAGATGCACAGGCCAGAAAGCCCCACAGGCCTTGGTCGGAGGGAAGGGACTGGCAGATGGAGCAGTAAGTAGGGGGCCCTGCACGGTGTGATGACGGGGCTGCCAGACAGCGCTCACCCATGTCTCTCAACAGTTTCAAAACGCCCTCTGGGAAGGGCTGCCAGAGCTCTCGTCTGGCTGTGATGGGGGTGTTCGTGGAGGCGGGGGGTGGGGGGAGGCACTACCGCTGGAGGCCTTGGCCATTTCACTGCTTTTCCATTTCCCTTTAGGTCCTACCACATCTACAACGTGCCATGAGTCGGCGTTTTCGGAGCCTGCTCACAGCCCAGATCCTGTGCCTCTTCTCAGCCTTACAAACACCTCCCTGGGGACCCGCCTGTTTTCTTCACCCTCACTAGGCAGCCCAACAGGTCCTGTGGGTCCCTCCAGCAGCCCTGGTCTCCCCGAGGCCACTCGAAGGCCCGAGCCCTCTCAGGGGTGCCATGGCATGGTCTGTACCTGGCAGCACCAGGAAAGGCCCCCACATGCTGCAGGAGCCCCAGCCTGGTGTGGCCCTGAGGCCTAATGGGGAAGGTTTAGACACAGGCTCTCCGGGAGGTGCTCAGAGCCAGGGGTACCCTAGGTCATTAGCTCCTAGTCTTGGAGTGTTTATTTCTGGGACAATGACCCTCAGCAGACCTTCTGGTGCCTGAAAGTGTGCCCAACCAGAGATGCCACAGGAGCATGCACGAGGCAGGTGTCTTCTCTCAGGCTTGGCCTGATTCCAGGGTGCCCAGCTCGTGAGAGCCCTGGCAGGCCTGACTTGGAGGATGGCCTGAGAGCCAGGCTGCCCACCACTCTCACAGGTTGAGAGGAGTTTAAGCTGTAGCTGTCCAGCAGTCACTTTAAAGAAGAAGAAAAGCAGGGGGTGGGGGGCTGGGGGAGAAGAAAATAAAGCACTGCCTTGTCAGAATTTAGGCCGGGGACTCCACACTTAACAGCAGCAGAGACATGGAAGCAAAATAGTCCCAGCGGCCACTTGCCTCTTGCAGCTGGAGTCTTCTCTGGTGCCCAGAGCTTCCCAATTTTCACCAGTAACTAAATTAGGCTCTTGGATTCCAAAGTCATAGAAATGAACGATGCACCCAGCAGTAAAGCGAGCAACGCTTTCTTAAAAGAGGAGATAGACGGGCCGGCCCGGTGGTGCACTGCTACAGTGCGCCGCTTGGGAGCGCAGAGGCGCTCCCGCCGAGGGTTCGGATCCCACATACAGACCGGTTCCCGCTCACTGGCTGAGCGAGGTGTGGGCGCAGCACCGAAGGCTGCGATCCCGTTGCCGGTCTGGTCTGGTACGGGCGCGACACTGAGGGTTGCAATCCGTTGCCGGACACGAAAAAAGACAAAAAGGAAAAAAAAAAAGAGGAGATAGACTTATGCATAAGGTGGGCAGCGACAGGGGAGCTAGCCCCCCAGGGGAGCTGTTCAGGGTCTTTTACAGGGAAAGGAGTTAAGGGGTGCAGGCCAGCGTCACTGAGGGTGCTCCAGTCTGTTCCTCCTGGTTGCATCATGGGTGCATGTTCGTTTAGGGCTTCGGTCCTTGTGCCTGCTCAGTGGTCCAAGATGGCGGTGGTGTTCATCATTGTCACCCCAGGAGGGTCATTGTAGTGGTCACCTTGAAGCTTTGTGCATATGCGGGAATTCCTAAACGGGTCTTAAAGTTAATCTGTAACTTAATTTTTACAATTATGGTAAACAAGCCTTGGAGAGGGGTTATGCAACTCAGTAAATACCTGTTTCCTCTCTCAGTCTATTTTATCAGGGCAGGCTTTGGGGTAATCATGTGCCCTGGGGGTCTCACGACTGAGGAGTGGAAAAGGAACAAACTGTCCTCTGCAAGGAAAATGGAGTTAGTTTGGTTCACAGGCCGAGACTTACGGGCATCTCAGGCCAGCATCCCACTTTGTCCAATCCTGCTCCTTTCCCTTGCCTTCCTTCCCAAAAGACCTCCTCCTCTGACCCTGCCTCCCGGGAAGACCAGCGATGGGCGGCAGGAAGCCGGAACCCCAGCCTTGCGTGGGGATCTGCGGCGTGGCAGCCTGCTCACCTAGCCCCGGTGCTGATTCACTTCCTCGCTTTCGTTTTTCGGAAATACCTAAGACATTCCTTTCTGTCCCTTTCCTTTCAACCATTCTGCAAGAGCTGTCTTATGGAAATGTCTTGTCACAGCTGGATCTTAAATACAACCCAAGAGTCTCCGTCTTTGACCCGGTGGGCTTGTTCCACTGCATTTATTACAATTACCAGTACAGTGTGATTTTTTCTATAGCTTTGTTTTTCGCTTTTTACTGACTGTGCTTGTGGTTTGCCGCCCTCCCCTCCTCCTTTCCTGCTTCAGTCGGACTGATTACATCTTCTTTATTCTCTTTTCTCCCTCTCCTGGTTTGGAAGCTATTTATTCTGTACCTGCTATCCTAGTGTTTGCCCTGTGTTAATTTACACACTTAACCCATGGTCTGAAGGCAACTGCCACCTTAAGCCTCACCCCAAACCATCAAAACCCTCAGGAGCAGCTCTGAGCCCCCTCCAGGGGGGCCCGTCCAGTATTCCCCGCACCTTGTGTTCAAGGCCACTCTTCCAGAGCTCTGGTTCTCGCCATCCCGTGCAGTAACTACCACCTACCCATGCCCATCGAGTCTTTGCCCACCATCACTTCTTGCCTCCCACTTCTTCCTTCTGACATTGATTTTTCTTTTGCAGTACATTTTCCAGTACTTCTTCATATTTGGGGGCGGTTACTTTTTTGTCTTCATCTAAAACTGTCTTCCATTTCACTCTCCTCCGCAACAGCAGCTTAGCTAAGCCCAGAACTCTACTTTGCATCTGCTCCCTTTGGCCGTTGAGAAGATCTGCTCTACAGTCCTCCGGGCCTCAAGTCTTGGGCCAGTCCACCTGCCATCCCTGGGAGGTTGGTGGCCTTTTCCCCCGGGCCCCGAAGATGGCAGTGTTCTGCAGCTTCATCTGATGTGTCCAGCTGTATTTGTACCACTAATGCCATTTGGGACTTGGGCTTCCTGATCCTGATCATTCAACTGGGGAAAATTCTCATCCATATGCTGAACACAGCCTCCTCTCTCTCTCTCCTGAAGTCCTACCAGATGCACCTTGAACCTTATCCTCCACCAGCTGTCTCAGGACCGCTCGCAAGTCTCCTTTACCTCCCTGCGCCGCATGCCTGGAGACCTCCTCAAATCCCGCTTCCACACAGACAACTGCGCCTGCAGCTGTCCAACCCATTCACTGGGGTGGCATTTGTTTTGTTTTCTAATTCACTGACTCTTCTGTTCATTTCGGGAAGCTCCGTATGTCTCTTGTGTAAAGGGGTCTTGGCTTTGCCTGGTGGTTTCCATCTCCTGTCTCTTGGACTGGTTTAAGCTTAAGCACATTAGAGTCTCTCCAGCACCTCGTTTCCTCTTTGCCTGTTGTTTGCTGATTCTTGCTCATGGAAAACCACTTTCTCGTGTGTTCTGCAACTTTTTACTGTGAACTCCACTTCAGAGGTGCAGCAGGAGGGATCCTCCAGCACAGCTTGGGTTTTATTCTGCCAGGCACCCCACCCCAGGTGACCCTTAGCTCCAACCTGGGGTGAAGTAGAGTGTCGGTTTTCCTAGTCCCCTGTCACCGAAGGCACAGCTTTATGCTCTCATTCCAACTCTCCCCAGCTAAGATCAGTTCCTCCCCTAGCCATGGACCCACATGTCCCCCACCCCTACTCCCCCATGCCTCACGCCCTGGGCCACCAGCATGAGCACTCCCCAGGACACATCCTTCCACATTTGCCCTCGTCCTCATCGCCTTTAGAGGTGTGACTTTGCTGCTCCCCCTACTGAGAAGTGCAGTTAACAGCCCTTTCCCTTGAGGACACCTTGGTGGTGACGGTGTGTGACTTCCAAGCTGGGCCTCGGAAGTACCCGGCCACTTCTGCTCCACTGCCCCAACACCATCACATAAAATATGTCAGGCAGCCTCCAGAGAGCGAGACACCGTGGAGAGGGGACCAGCCGACAGCTGCACCAGCACTGGGGACCTGGGAGTCACCCTTGACCATCCTGCCAGCTGAAGCCCCGCCCCGATGAGGCGCCGCAGGCCCCCTAGTGGCGGGCCAAGGTGACAGTGCGTGACTGCCTAAGGCACTCATTTCCAGGTGGTTTCTCGCAGCCGTAGGTACGGACCCTCCACGCTCTCCGCTTTGGGTTCTAGTTCACTCTTATTTCTGGCTCTGGGACACAAGCCTTCTCTCTCGCCGGCTCAGTACTTGAAACACGCTTTTGTGCATTCTGTCCAGCTTTCCGCCCCGTCCTTTCCTTTAACCCTCCACGTGGACGTCACACGGGCACCTCGAACACGCCATCCAAACCCAGGCTCCCGCTCCCGCCCTGCCGGCTCCTGCCCGGTGCTTCCCAGCCCACCAACAGCACCCCCAACAGGCCTGGAGGGCCCCCAAAGGCAGAGCTAATCCCGTCACCCCCCACCTCCTTGCCTATGACCCGTCCCCAGCCGAGCTCCCGACCCCACCTGCAGCAACCCCACCTCGCCCCCGCGCTCCAGGTGCAGGGAGCCCGCGAGCCCCACCCCTCACCGCAGCCGCACACGTGCGCAGCTCATTGGCGCCTCCCGCTGTGACGCCCTGCACCCTTCGCCCTCTCTGTGCTGACCACCGTCTGTCCCTCCAAACCCCGGCTCGGGCGCAGGCCCACATGACCCAACAGCCCCGAAGCTTCCCGCAGAGCCAGTCCCGCGCCCGGCATGGTGAGAAGACCGGGGGCAGTGCGCACACAGCCGGGGGCTGGCTGGCATCTGAGCAGCTCCGTGGGACGAGGCTGCTCTTAGAAACTTGACAGAATTAACCAGCAACGATCAGTCCCACACTCAGCACTACCTCGCGCTGTCTTCCAGCCGCAGCCCAGGGCAGGAGGAGCGGCCGGCAGGCGCTGAGGATCCATCTTCGCGGGGGAGTAAGTCCTCCCCAGCTGCGGCCTCCAGCCATGGGGCTGGGCTGGCTCGATGGTTTCCAAAGGGCCTCCAGGTCAGCTGCCCCCAAATGCCTCAAGAACCGTGGCCCTGAGCACCTTTTTACTCAGGTGCAAAACGTCTTTTCCTCCACAATTCCTTTTTTTAATTGAGGTGAAGTCCACATAATACAATTATCTACTTTAAAGTGTCCAGTTCAGTGGTATTTAGTGCATTCACAGTGTTGTCCAACTATCTCTTCTCTCTAGCTTCAAACTTTTCATTACCCCTAAAGGAACCCCCCTAACCTTTTAGTAGTCACTCCCCGTTCCCACCCTGACTCCTCAGCCCATGGCAACCACCAATCTGCTTTCTGCCTCTATGGATTTGCCTGTTCTGGACATTGCATATAAATGAAATCATACAAGATGTCACCTTTTGTGGCTGGCCTTTTCTTTCACTTAGCTTAATATTTTCGACGCTCATCCATGTTGTAGCACATATCAGAATTTCCTTTTTTTTAAAAGCTGAATAATATTCCATTGTAGGGATATACCATTTTTTTTTTTCTCCTGACCGGTAAGGGGATCACAACCCCGGCACGGTGTCGTCTGCACCACGCTCAGCCAGTGAGCGCACCGGCCATCCCTATATAGGATCCGAACCCGCGGCCTCGGCACTACCAGCACCGCACTCTCCCGAGCGAGCCACGGGACCGGCCCATATTTTGTTTATCCTTTCATCCATGGATGGACATCTGGGTTGTTTCCACCTTTTGACTATTATGAATACTGCTTCTACGAACATGCGTGTACAATTCTTAAATGTATCTGAAATTTGAGTAGTTGATTCTGCTTTTAGACTTTTTAATAGTCAAAATATCCCTAAAAATAACTGAAACATTCTCAAAAACTGAAATCCAATGAAAAAAAGTACTGCCCTAAAGACATCATCCCCAAATTGGCTGTGTGAGCGCAGGCTCCCTGAGATGCCAGTGTACAGAACCAGCCTGGCTGGCATGAGCTGGAGCACGCCCACCCACAGCAGAGACTAAAGAGCCAGCCACGCAGAGCACGGAGGACCTCCGCTCCTCGCCAGGAAGGGAGCCCCACTTGAAGTGCCCCCAACACTCCCCTGCCTCCATCCAGCATGAAAACAATGAGAAATAAAAGAGCTTCAAAATACTTACTGTAAGGAAGAAAAAAATCATTCCATTCATTGTATCCAACTACTCTACATAAATTACCATAATATAAAATGTTCTATTCTACTTCTACTTAATCTATTCAGATCAGTGAAAAAAATCCATTCATTTTTGTCTTCCTCTTTGAATTGCCCATCAATATCTAAGTTTCTTTGCCATCCAAATGTGAAAAGTACACAAGGAATTGATTCACCAAATGGGACTCACGTAAAAACTGATGACAACTATAGTTCCCTCCTGCAGAAAAGGAGACTTTGCCTGACGTGCACATGTCAGAACAATGGTGTTTATGGATTCCAGCTCTGAGGTCCAATGGACCTGAGTTCAAATCCCAGCTCTGCTTCTTCCGGACTGTGAAGGCTCCAGAAAGTTAACTTGTCCTCTCTGAGACCTCATTTGTAAAACAGTGCCTTAGGATAGTCGAAACATTAACAAACAACCCCAACACCTCAGAGCATCAACCAGTACAAGTCATCCCCCGCCCACGTCACAGCCCAGTGTGGTTCAGTGGGATGAGAAAAGGGTACACCCCAGGCCGTCATTCTCACCCAGCCCCCTCCCCCTCCTGTCCCTGCCATCCCATAGCCCTGAAGTCCTCCACCAGAGCCTGAGCATCTGGACCACAAACGGGGGATGCAGGCCACAGGAGGATGGCGCGAGAGGTCTGGGGGCCAAGCCTGATGTGGTGGACCCCACTGCTGCCATGCTGGGTGCAATCCAGCCTGGCCCCCCAACAACAGGGGAGGTGGGGGCTCGGGCCCCAGGGGAGGGCTCAGGGGCAGCATTGTTATCATTCGTCATCATGGTTATTTGTAACCAGGCCCATCAGGATACCTGAAGAGTCCTGAGTCAGGGTCTGTTCCCAGCATCCAAGCACCTGACACACCACAGAAGGGGAGGGAGCAGCATGTGCCTGCTGAGACACTTTCACTCTCAAAATGACCTGGCAGAAGTCACTGCAAGCCACAATGCCTCTGGGCCCCCATGAAGTACTGACATTAATCCCTAAATAACTAAATGTTGGTCCTGCAATAAGTCCACGCCCTCTTACCCCACCTGAGAGTTCTGCTGATACTGACAGCAGTAATTTGTTGCGCTATTACTATGGCCTTTGACAGACATGGTCTCCTCAGATGTTCCCAACAATTCCACAAGACAGGTCCTATCACCCCCACCTGACAGCTAGGCAAACCGAGGCACAGAGCTGGGAGGGACAGCACAAGGATTCCCAACCAGGCCCTGGAACAGAAGCCGCTGCTATCCTGTCTATGGCTCCAATACTATCCAGACACCTAAGTCATGCCGGGCAGCAAAGACTTAAGACACGAAAATGACAAGAGAAATACTTAAAACCCACAGCACTCCAGGTATTTATTTTTCTTTGCACTGGAATCAGCTCACTATTATTCACCTTTGCCAGGGCGCACAGCGCACCATTTAAGAACTGTGGCTACACAATGTGTCAACTCAAGCAAAACGAAACCATGACAGTCACTGATGAGCTCCTGGATGTGCCTTTTCACATATTTAAAGCAAGCACATCTGGTAGTCTGAGAATTCTTGGTGGCTCTAACCAGGCACTAAAGTGTCCTTAAATTACCCATCTGTCCTCTTAAGGTCGAATGAAACTACCTAAAATGCTTCCCCTTCAGTGTGGAGCAATGCTGAGGCCCTGTCTTCCCTCCCCCATGCCAGCCGCCTGCTGGGCGCCGCTGACTCCAAATACCAATTACGCGAAGCTCATGACCGCTGCCTCCACTCACCCACCTAACAAAAGCCATGTCACGCATTTCCAGTAAACACACTGCTCTGACTGGGAAATGCAGAGCCCTAAGCAATGACAGACTGGGCACCGGAACAGATGCCCACCCTCCGTCTGCAACTCACCTCTCGTTCACGCTGCACATGCACAATGCAAGTAATGCCCCATGCCCCCGCCCCTGCAAATGGAAACCACGGCAAAGCCTGGGAAGTGAGATGCAAGCTGCCGCTGACTCGCTCCCCACGAGACCAGGCTTAGGTTCTACAAAACCACCTTAAGAGACAGATGGACTCAGCCCTCCCCACGCCAGGCTGACACATCTAAAGGAAGGCTCTCCGGGAACATGGGGGGGAGGAGCCCCAGCAACTGGTGAATTCAGGGAACCCCTGTGCACAGAGATGGGTGTGCAGCGCCCGCCAAGCCCACTCTGACTCAGCGCTGCCGAGCATCCCTCCCAGCACGCCTGCGAGGAGAGGGAGCCCAACCCCAGAAGGACCTGTGCAGCATCCAGAACACTCAGACACATGCTACTGCAAGGATGGCCCCAGCCAGAGCTGTTCACTTCGAGTTTATCCACTGAAAACTAATCAATTAGCAGCCTCGCTAGACATTCACACTCAAATCCCAAGCCTGGCACAGAGCACCGACACATTTTGTAGGGACAGCAGCTCGTTTCCCAGGTGAGTAGAGCAGGGAAATCAAGGCATGTGCCAGTGGTTGCCCTTTCACAGGTCACACCCTGTCCAGACCCCGGGGCAGGCAAGACCCAGGTTGTGGGAAGACCATGTGTCTCACCTGCCTCCACCTAGACCCCTCCCGCAGTACCCCGAGCATCAGGGCTTGCTGGACCCATGGTTGTATTTCCAGAGGTCTGTCATCACTCCCCACCCTTGGCGACCATCGGTCGCCCACAAGGAGGACCAAGCAGCACTTTGTCTATGCACATGGGGGGCCATGCAGATACAAACCCAGGCCTTTGTCCTCCACCCCACCCTGGGACCTGCCCTTATCTGCCACTGCACTTCCAAGATCTCCTCCCACACCTCGGCCATGTGGTCAAGGTATAAAGGGCCAGCCACCAACAGGCAGCTCCACACAAGCACCCATGGCCAGGGGGGCTGGGACACTGGAAACCAGGAAGGACCCTGGGTGTGGATCTAGACCCTTCAGCTGACTGAGGCTGAGTTAACTCAACAGCCAAGGAGCAGGAAGTCCCATGCTTAGTACTGCTTAGCACTGGCAGGTTTCCACAAAACACACCATTGGGGTCTGCACCCAGGCAGACTTTACAAAGCTCTAAGGGCTCTTCTTTTAAAAAGCACACACACCCAAGTCACTCAGGCTTCTCTGAGTGAAAGTCATTTCATTTCTAATCGAAACATCACTCAATAAAGCATATTTATAAGGAATGCTCCCCTACAAAGAAGGTCAGATGAGGAAGGTTAATAGCCCCCACCCTGGAACTGGTTTGGGGGGGGGGCAGACAAGAGAGCTCTGTGGGGGGCATGGCTGAGCGTGGTAATCACGGGAACCAACCCTGTCCACAGGCCAGCACCACCCACCCATGGATCAATTCCTCCTCCAAGATAAAAAAACACAAATTCGTACTGGCTGATCATTAATGTGCTCTTTGATGATGGCCAAGAAATCCCGGCCAGGTCCAGGTCCCGGCCCAGGGCCCCTGTCCCCCATGCCAAGATTTCTCCCTTCCTGGTGACCAGGGATCTCCATCCAGATCAATCTATAGAAAGTCATAACCAAGCAAGAAACACAGTACTGACACTTCTGTTTCAAATGAAGATACCAACATGCCAAAATGTGTCCCCTTTTTAAAGCATCACCGCTTTCTTGGAAAGACCTAAAAAATTATTTTACCAACATCAATAAAGCAGTCTTTTCTACTCAGTGTTCAAAGTCAGGATAATACTTACAAAGCCTAAATATTTTTACATCAAGAGAAATCATACTGGTGTCTAAAAGGCTGATTTAAAGAAAGTGAATGTGAATATAACAATCGGCAAAAGTAAATTTAATGTTGAAGTATTGCATTATTCATCAGGTATTTTTAATACTCAACATAAGTAGTTATTAATGATTCAAATATAAAAATGTATGTGTCATATAAGAATATTTTTAAGCATTTCCAATTGCTTTTTAGAACTATAGGAACAATGGATAATATCTTTATTTCAGAATATTTTCCACCACATTGTAATGAACAAGAAGCTTGGTGTTCGGTTTTAAACCAAAGCAGGTATAAAGTAAAAAATGCCGTTAAGTGAAAAAAAAAAAAAAATCCTAACTGCCGGCAACAATCTCCCCCAGACACATCCTCCCACAGTTAACATTTAACACTTCGACTCTTCAGCCCGGAACCTTCCCAGGACTGACTCTGTGCTTACTTGTGCCAAAATGTGTTAACTTAGACAGGGAGGAGAAACAAAATTCGATTCATAATCCAAGGCAAAAACTTGAGCTTTGGTTTGAAAAATGAAAACCTATGGGGGTGACATACCGTACACCAACCCCTCAAACAATCAAGATATTTAACTCCAAAAACAGATCTCAAATGGGAGAGGGCCTGAGTTCAGACCGACCGCAGGGCACCAGCTCCCAGCAAACGCCATGGTCAGAAACAGAGATGTTTCCAAGTCCAGGGGTCAGGGACAAACATCAGACAGGATGACGAGATGGCAGTGACGAAAAAGAGAGGTCTGGGTGAAATCTTATTACCTCCCTTCTACAGCACACAGCTTTGGGCTGAATCACCAGCACTCAGTGGATTCACCAGCTCTCCACTTTGCCCTGGTCATCCCCTGGAGCCTGCCTGGAAGGGCAGTCGCCAGCTGAAGAGCGAAACTTAGGAACACGATTCTTCATTCTGGGGCACGACCTCAAGGGTAGTGTCATTCTCCACTTTTAAAGTATTTTCCCTACACTGAAACAGGCAAGGCCACTGACATTATTCAACTACTGCTGTAACAGAGAGTTTACAGTTTACTTTCCTTCCCTTCCAACAATACTGTACAAGGAGGGTGATCCTGGAAACACAGCCTCTTCCATAGCAGCGTCTGGAAAGGACATCCCTCCAGGAGGCCCCAGAGGCCCTGTTTCCAGAGATACCAGAATGTTACTTGATCTACCATACATCTCCCAGGCTGACCCCTGCCATTTGTCTTTGGAAAAATAATGCTGCTGCCCACCCCCAAAATGACCTTTTCACAAGTGGACTTGGTTTTTCCTTAACTGGTGACAAAAAGTGACTCAAACGAAAAGCCTCTCCTTGCACAGATATCCTGTGCAGAGGCCACCATCCTCCCCTGGCAGACCCACATCGAGGCAGCTGGATTGAGCACAGCCGTGGAGGGACTGCATCCTGGCGAGGGCTGGCCGCAGAAGGTGTGGCCAAGGCAGCGAGGCCCAAACCACGCCCTGCGCCCTGAAGCACCAGGATGGTGAGAACCCCCAGTAAGTAGCTGCTACCTGACAGGGAGGTCGGGGAGCAGGGAGCGTGGCCTGTGCCAGGCCAATGCCAGGCAGGCGGCTACCCCAAGCACTGTAAGCCCTCAACCGAGCACTCCCCAAACACATTAGAACGGGTCCCCACCTCAAAGGCCATGAAGCACAAGCCCTTGGGGTCCCTGAGCTCGCCCCCAAACCCCGGATACCGGTCTTCCAAACCAATCCGCTGTCTCCCCAAAATGGGCGCACAGGAGGCACCCCCACCGAGAGATCAGCCATGGTAGGGGAGGGGCTGGGACGCCGGACCAAGAAAAGTGGTCAGCCGCGGGGAAGGAAGGGTCGGTGCTGGGTCAGTCGACGACGCAGCGGCCTCGGATGTCCAAGACTCCTAGACGCAGCGGCTGGCCCCACATCCACCCTTGATCGCCGCGGTGACCCCACCCGGGCTGTGGCCCCCAGCCAAGGCCCCAGCACCGGGGCTCTCCCTCTGCACCGGCTCCCAACGTGCAGCCCCCAGACGCCAAGGGTACGCCCAGGACCCCGCGCCAGGATCCCGGNCCCGACCCCGCGGCGCCACAAGGAACTGCTCCGGATTCCAGAGGAGGCGTGAGGACGACGGGACAGGGACGGGGACGCGAGCTGGGCCGAGGTGCGGATCAGTCCTGGTTCAGAAAGGGAGGCCGGCCTGTGGCATGAGGGTCCTCTCGGAGGCCGGAAAGGAGAGGTCCGTCCGGGACGCGGGGATTGGGAGAGGGGCGTCCCCTCCAGATCCTGGGGGACGGCGGGAGGGTCTGTGTCGGAGTGTGGGAGATCCATTCCAGGCCCAGGATAATGGGGTGGGGGGGAGCATCCCTGGTGCAGGGAGCGGGGTCCTTAGGAGGAGTGGTAGGGGGTCTGCTCCGGGCTAGGGGCCGGGGAGGAGACGCCAGCAGGGGACCTTCCACGACCAGAACCGGGACCGAGATGCGGAGGGAAGGGGCCCGTTCTGGCCGCGGGCAGAGGGGGAGGGAAAGTTTATCCAGGCCCGAGAGTAAGAGCAAGAGGGTCTGCCTGGACCCGCCCCAGGGGAGGGAGACGAGGGTCTGTGCAAGTCGCAGCACGAAGGAGAGGCCGGTCACGGAACGGAAACGGGGTCTGCTTCGACAGAGGGGGACGCGCAGCGGGAGAGAAGGGCGCGAGGCCGGGGGCGTCCGGCC
>NW_007726458.1:227055-267753 GCF_000696425.1 Galeopterus variegatus
GCTGTGCGTTGTGGGGGTTGTAGTTTTCCTGCCGATGGCGCAGGAGCGTGCAGCCGGTTGCTAGGTGACGACGCCCAAACGACGCCGCTGCGTCCGCCCCCGCGCCCGGGTGGTTGCGGAGGTCCCGGCCCACCGAGCGAAGCGAGCGTGGACTGCGGTTGCCGGGACCCCTCGCTCCCGCGGGCCCTGGTGACTGCCGCGGCGGCAGGTGGAAGCGCCAAGGAAGGTTCGGTGGCCCGGAGCGCCCACGGAGCCGGCCGACAGGTACGGGACCGGTGCAGGTGCGGGGCGAGGCACAAACATCTTACCGGCGACTTTCCATTACCTGCAGGCCAGTTCTCACCTTCCTTGCTTTCGCTAACCACCTTTTTGGTCTTCTTCCCAGCTCCCTGATTAATGTTTACGGTGTCTTTTTTTTTTTTTTTTTAATTTTTTAATTTCCACAATGAAAGGTGCTTTTGGAAAGGTATTCTCCCGGATTCACTACTTCCCCTAATGGTGCCCTCATTGGGATCTATAAAAACACTCACCAAAATCCGAGTACCTATTATGTGCCAAGCAAAGAGCTGAAAACAAATATGTGGTCTTACTTAAAATTCCATTTACAACTGAAGAAACAGGCACAAAGAGGCCTGACTGTAGGAGGTGGGTCTGCCTGCCCCCAACAGCTTTGCCCTTTCCCCTGGCCCCCACGCAGCACCACGTCACTGGAGTGTTCCCAAATGTGCGGATTTAAGACACAGGAGCGGGCTGTCCCTCGGACAGAATTCAGAGGTATTCACTCTATTCCATGAAGCTCAACGTGAGTCTAGGCAGGGCAGCATCTGAGATTTCCCTTGTGGGGGCAGTAGTCCGTGTTCATTTTGGGGTGCCTGACTGATTGTCCCTGCTCCCTTCTAGCTGCCACCCAGTCACTGCTCCCGTAAAGAGCAGAAGGCCTCCAGAATCAACCCTTATCTTCAATTCCTTTCCATCTGTTCTTTCTTGAACCTGCTTCAATCAGATTTTCGCCCAACTGCTCCTCTGAAGCTCTTTATCAAAGTCATCCCTGACCTTGATGGTGCTCAATCCAGTGATCAGGGCTCAGCTCTCATCTCTCCCTTGAGCTGTCCGCAGCAGGTGACCCAGTGACTGCTCCCCCTCCGTGACACGCTGTCCTCACTTGGGTGCAGCAGATCTCACTCTCCACCTCCCCTCCTCCCCTGGAGGCCCAGGACTCAGTCCTTGGAAGCTACCCTATCCATTCTCTCCCTGGGTGATTTCCCACAGTCGCATGGTTTTGGGAATAACCGTTATCTCCCTGACATTTCCAAAATTTTCATCTCCAGCCTGAACCCTGGGACTCCACACCTGTTAACCTGTTCTTCCTCACTTGGACTTCTAACAGATCTCAAATTCAAAATGTCCAGAACTGTACTCTCAATTTGCCTCCATAAAACCTGCTCCTCCCAAAGCCCCCTTGTCCTCATCATTAGAGTCTGGAGTGAACACTTTGTGGACTTACATTCATTCATTCAAGGAGTGAATGACTGTTTTCTAAAGATCTGTCCTTGGCCAACTCCAAGGCCCAGGGCTGTTGTTGCTGCTCAGAGACTCCCTTCCTATGCTTTATAGTTTGAAATTGGGCTGGGACGAAGGCTGACCTCACAGAAGTGGGTGTATCAGTTAGGATTAGGTTCGGCTGCATGTAACAAAAGGTCCCAGCATCACAATGCCCCAAACACGATTATTCATGTTCCCATAAAAGAGGTTCATGGGGAGGCAATCTTGGGACGTATGGCAGCCCTGAAGTCATCAGGGTTCAGTTCTTCCCACTGCCATCCTGTGTGTCCTCATGATCCAGAATGGCTACCCAAGTTCCTGCCATCACCACCTGAGCCCAGGCACCAGATGGAAGATAGAAAAAAAAGGGTATGCCCCTCTCTTTCAGGGAGACATTTCAGAAGCCTCACATACTTCCACGTCTCCGAGGTAGAAGTTAGGCACATGACCGTACCTAGCTGCCAGCAAGGCTGGGAAATGTCGTCTTTCAGTTGGCAATAATAGGCCTGACTAAAAATCAGGTTTTTGTTACTCAGGAGAAAAGGAAGAGTGGAGATTGAAAAGCAGGTGGAAAAATCCTGCCACGTGGGTCTGTGCTTTACACACAAGCCACAGGAGTATGATTTTGCAGCAATCAACTTAGAAACAAGCGTCAGTCATGGGAAAAGAATATATTTTAATTAACACATCTAGGTTCTTATACGGATAAGTCCTCTTTAGTAGTTGAGAATGTTGAACTGGCTTGCGTCTAATGAAATTTAAACTTTCTCATATAATCTCACCTCTGTCTGTAAAGGATTTGCTAAGAAAAGAGAAGCTTTTGGGCCGGCCCGGTGGCGCACTGCTACAGTGTGCCGCTTGGGAGCATGGCGGCGCTCCTGCCGAGGGTTCGGATCCCACATACAGACCGGTTCCCGCTCACTGGCTGAGTGAGATGCGGGCGCAGCACCGAGGTTTGCGATCCCGTTGCCGGTCCCTGGTCCAGTACGGGCACGACACTGAGGGTTGCGATCCGTTGCCAGACATGAAAAAAGACAAAAAAAAAAAAAAGAAAAGAAAAGAGAAGCTTTGGTTGAGCCCACCTTCAGAGTTGCCTTAAATATGAGATAGTCAAGTCCTGATTAGTGAACTTAATGTCAATATGAGAAAAACAATCACTAAACTTCAGAATTAAATCCCACTTCTCACATAGGTGGTTTTTCACCACTAAAATAAAGCTGAAAATAACTAAATAACTAAGGAAGGAAGGAAGGAAAGCTGAGGCGCTGCAGGCCTGCACTGGAGTTGGGCAAACCTTACTGCCTATTTCTTACCCAAAGGTGGGATTGTTCTAAGTTCATAGGCAGATTGCAGTGGGATTCAGAATTCAAGCATCTCTTTTCCTCCTGTCCGCCTTCACAGTGCACCTGCTCTGTGCCAGGTGTGGGGGTGCAGAGCCCCTGCCTCAGGAACCCCCAGGCCCGACAGTGAACCAGAACTGCGGGGCAGACTGTTCGAGTCAGGCTGGGCTCTGGGGGGGCCCTCCTTCCCCTCTCCTTCGACTGGTTCATCCATTCATTTCTTCCAGTTTGTTCCATCCAGGTCCACTTTGGACTGGGCAGAGAGCTTGGCATGGTTCTGTCGCTCGGCACCATGGATCATCCTCTCTTCAGAATGTTCCAAGCTCCAGGATAGGAGGGGAGGACAGGGAAACCGTCCCACCCAGAGCCGCTCCCACTATGCACACAGACCCCCACTCTCACTGCTACGCCAGGTGCAGGAAGGAGCCCCGGTTGAATACCTCGTCCCTCCGGGCAGAGCTGTGTCCAGAGTGAATTCACGAAGGCTGGGGGCAAGGGGACCCCAGGACTCCATCCCAGGGCAGCCCCCCTCAACATGACTGGAGCAGTCAGGAAAACTTCTCTCTAACATTGTTTCTGTAACAATGGACTTTTTGCCTAGGCTTGTGCTTTCCTTGTGAGTCCTGGAACGCGTGGATATTATTTTCCTTTGTTGTACTGTTGAGGGCTCCTCTCCCACGTGGTGATGGCTCATCCCAGACGTCAGCATGGACCAGGCGGAGGACTTTAGACCCAGCCTGGCCTCAGGGGCTCTCGCAGATAGAGGACCCACCTTGGGGATAGGGGGCCCAACACCCCCCTCCCGACCCCCAGCCAAGGTGGGTTTTGTTCTCTTCTTTGCTTAGAAAACATGTTGTGGTATATATTATTTTCCAGTTGAGCGAGAATAAAAACTGAACTCTATCGCACTATAGGATCCATATAAGTAAAGGTTTTAAAAAAGCAGCTGTATAAAAAAGAAGCTAATACGATCTTTACTAGTCAGTAGTGCCGATGCTGCCCAAGGCCACACAAGGAGCAGAACTGGAACCCCTGGTGCCTGCCCCACTTCTCTGCCCTGCCTGCTCCAGGACAGGGGGCCCCCACCCCCACTGTACCCCAAAGGCCCCACTTATGCTGTAGAGTTTTGTAAGTACCTCAGTTATGCTGTGGAGTTTTTAAAGTATAGGTGACCCTGGTAAAGACAGGATGAGGATCAACGAGCAGCCGAGCTCACCCTGTTTTCTGTGCCTGCAGGGGAGCCCCTTTGCTCTCAGTGACGCCTGGAGGGAAATCCAGGGGATCCCCCTCCCCACTGAGCAATGCCCCAGAAAAGTGCTTCCTGCCCGCAGCAGCCCAGCTGTGGCCCCTCCTGGCTGTGTTCAGCCGCCTGGATCTACCTAGGTCGCCAGGGCAGGCTGGGCCTGAGGCTGAGTGGCCCCTCACCCACCCACCCCTGCCACGCCAGGCTCCTGCCCGCTCTGCCCCTCCCCAGGAGAGGGCGCTGCCTTCAGAGAGGCTGAATCAGCGACTAGGCACAAAGCCTGTCGCAGGCTGAGGCCCTGCTCTGAATCTGTCCCAGCAGATGCACTCACTGCATCTCCTGAGCCTTTCTGCTCACAGCTGTGGAAATGCTCAGCCCCAGAAGACTCAGCTAGAGGTGAGCTAGTGATCAAAGGAGAATGGGGGAACCTGGGGACCCTGGAGAGGGCCAGTGGGGAGCACAGGCGGTCTTTCTGCCACAGCCCAGCCTTCCACGAGTAGAGGTTTCCCGCAGGGGTGGAGGGTCCCCAGGCAGGGAGAGGGAGAGCCGCTCAGCAAACCTCTCTTTCCAGTCAACAGAGTCTGTCCCAGCATCTGTGGATTTGGGTGTTTAATGGCTTTTAATCTGGTGTCATATGAACCAGGAGAGTCCCTTGCCCCAGTACCATCAGGATGGCACTGGCCTGCAAGGAGTCACGGGCAGGGGTAGTGTCGGGGGAAGGTGTCGGCCATCTCCTGGGCTTCAGCCCCTTTGCTCTGGGCGGCCTCCAGGGCGGGGACGCGTCTGGCCGTGGCAGCTAGCTGACTCAGTGCCAGTGGGTCATGCTCACTTTGTTTTCTGGGACTTGGTCTCCAGGGCCACCCTTAGCACCAGAACGTCAAGCCAGTTTCAGCAGAGTTCCAAATTCCATGAGACCGTTCTTCTGGCCTCATTAAAGAGGGGCTCCTGCTGGCTTTTGTGTCCACGCTTAGGCAGGGCTGGGCCCTGAAGCAGCCCCTGAGGGAGCAGCCCCAAGTCAGGCCTCAGTCCTGGGTGGTGCAGCCAGTGAAGAGGTGGGGACACAGGCCCCAGGCTGAGGCAGGTGGCCGCAGAGGCTTCCCGTCCCTAACTGCCCAGAAAAACCCACCCAGAAACATGCCAGATGCAGGCTCCTCTTGGGTGGGATGGTCTGCCCACTGTCACCCCAGGGCTACCTGCATCACCTTCCCGGAAATCCCCAACGACGACGCTCCCGTGGGTTCAGCCCCTGCATCCCCGACCCACATCTGCCCCTCTCTGGGATCACTCCCGGGACAGTGCAGGGCCTTCTGGGCTGGAGGTGGGTTTCTCTGGATCTTCGGGCACCCGAGTCCAAGTCCGCTGTGCATCGCTGGCTCCTGCACTGACAGCGTGCGGGGCACCCACAGCTCTGAAATTCCACCATTCATTCGTCGTGCTCAGCGCTCAGGGGGCCCTGTCTGTCTGACAAGCTGCATCCTTCAGTTCTGGGGCATTTTCTTGTTTTATTCTCTCTTCTTTCTGGAATTCCTGTTCGTTAGGATTTGGACCTTTTGGAATGGTTCCCTAATCGTCTTCGTGTTTTCCTTCTGCTTTCTACAGCTTCATCTCTTTCTGCTGAGAGTTCCTCAACTTTATCTTCCATCTCTTCTGTTTACGTTTTTAGTTCTGTCATGTTTTAATTTCCAACAGACCTTTCTTTCCCTCTAAATGTTTCTGGTTCCTTCTCTCTCGGATGCCGATCTCTTTTTATCTCTCGGAGGGTGGTCGGTTGTTTGTTTCTAGGCTTCTCCTGCCTTGTACACGGCGAGTTTTCTCCTGGCTCCTTGCTTGCTGGCTTCCTAGTTTCCGTGTTTCGTGCCAGAGGCTTCTCTGAAGTGTCTGGTGACATCTGTCCTCCCCTCCTCTTTAAGTGATGGCAGAAGGGGGCGGAGGGGGAAGATCCACAAGCCTGGCTCACCGAGGACCTGCCAAGGTCAGTGTATGTAAGTTGGGGTTTTTTAGTCATTTTCTAGGCTGGAGGGTATAGGTATAGTGGCTGGTAGCTGGAGCTGTTCCACCTTGTTGGGGGGATGGAGGAGAGATGTCCCCTGCTGTCCCCAGAGCACCAGAGCCCAGCTTCGCCGTGACTGGTGCCCAGCAAGGCCAGCAGTGTGGTGGCCCTGCATGCCCGGCCCCGCCGAGAGAAGCCGCTCAGTCGTGGCGTGCGGAGGGGCAGGGAGGGCAGGCCTGGCCCCGGCTGTCCTGAGCAACCAGGCCGAAGCCCGGACTTGCACACCGCATGCGAGGATGAGCACCTTTGCTGACAAGGTCCACCCTCCTCTGAGGGCAGTTTGGGGGCACCTGTTGTCATTAGAGTCGGTTCCTGGGGTGCCAGCCTCACCCCAAGCAGCTTCTCCGAGGCCTCCCAGGGAGGGGTTCCAGGCAAGCTGCCTCAAGCAGGTGTGTCTCCAGAGTGTCCAGTGCCCATAGGAGGCCTGGCACTCATCCACTGTGCATTCCCTCTGGTTCCCTCATCTTTAAAATGGAGGCATTGAGCTTGGGGACCCCAGGCTCTTTCTCACCCCACCATTTGTGACTAGTCACCCTTCTCTGCTGGGCTGAGGAACACGCAGAGGCCAGGTCACCAGGTGCCTCCCTCCGCTCTCCAGTCTGGGTTTATTGAAGGGGTCGACCCCCGTCCTGGCAGCATGGCTGTGGGGCTGGGGAACGGGGGGCTGCCTGAGAGCCTCAGGGTGCAGGTCAGAGAGGGCTGGTGCTACAGGTGAGTGAGGGGCCAAAGGGTGGACTCACCAAGACCAGCCCCAGCTGCTGGGGCAGCAGAGGCCCGCAGGGACAGTCCAGGAGGTGGATCTGGGTTTCCTGAGCCGGGGTTCCCACCTGCATCCAACACTCCTCATGGCCCTGGCACCCGGATGGACTCATTGTTTGTGTGGGGCAGGGGCCTTCAGTGGCTTCTGCACCAGCCAAGCTTGCAAACCCATGGTTTGTTTTCAGGGTCCTGCCCTAGGAAGATGGCCTACTATGAAAAATGCATTGAAACTGTGATTGAGCAGCTGAACAAATTTAAACCTGAGAAGGACAGTCCTGAGGAGTTCCTGGAGGCCGCGTCCACCTCCCTGCAGGTAAGGGTCAGGGTGGCAGCATCCGATTCATTCTTAACAACTGCCATCCTTCCCAGTGGGGAGAGGCCCGAGACAAGACTCCAAGTCATGGGGGGCTGACAGTGTTTCCCACGGAGACCCCTCTTTGTTGTGGGAGGTGCTTCTGGCACCCAGGATGTGCTCAGACCAGTTTTGTTTGAAAATAAGCATTGGCCGTAACTCAGGAGATACAAGAGGGCCCTGCTGTGGCTCCGTCCTCAGTTAACATAGAAGAGTCAGCCCCCGTGCCCCGCCGTTCCCCGCCCCGCCCCGTGTCCCCAGCCCAGCCCCTGGCCCGCGCACAGGCGGCTGCTGCAGCTCGCTGGGCCTCTCCCACCTGGACACCAGTCTCCTGCCGCTCCCTGCACGGCCACCGGCCTCGTGGACAGCTCTGCTCCTCCGCTGACAGCTCGAGCCCTCCCGCTTCCTTGTAGTCAAATTCAACGGTCCAGCCTCAGCACCCTCCGACCCAGCTCTGGAACATTCCCTGTGGCTTCCTGGGAACCACACACACGTCTTCCTCCCCACAGCGGCTGCTCCTTCTCAGGCTCTGGCCTGTCACTGTCGGGGGCACAGGGGCTCTCCTTGTCCACACACCCCCGGCCGTCTCCCCTGCTGCCCGCCCACAACCGCTCTTTCCAGCCCTGACCTCTGTCCCGAGCCCCAGACTCTAAGGCAAACAGCATCTCACCTGGATGTCCTCTGACATCCGGAAGTGAAGAAATTCATCTGACCCCCCGCCTGTCCCTTCGCACATGAGCTGCTCATCCCAGTGGCCCCAGCGCAGCCTCGGCAGCTCCGTGTCCCCTTGCTTAGGTGGCAGCCCTGGGCAGCTCTCCCCCCAGCTCTGCCAGCCCCTGCCCCTGCAGCCTCCGTGCAGGCACAGCCCCTGCCTGGGTTCACTGCAAAGGCTCCCGACTGCTCTCCCTGTACGCCACTTCCCCTCTGTAGTCTCTTCTCCCCGCTGCAGCCAGAGAGAACGTGCTGGAACATGACACAGATGGTGCTCTCTACTGCTCAGACCTCCGTGGCCCACATCTCACCCAGAGCGAAGCCACATCTCCATAGTGCCCCCACTCGGCCTCCCCACATCCACTCTGCTCCAGCCACACTGGACTGCTAGTGTTTCTGGAACATTCCACATGCGCGTGCCATTTCCTCCACCGGGAAAGCTACCCCCAGAAGCTCCCCTAGCCTGCTGAGCCCATATTTTGCAGGCTTTTTTTGAGGAGACCCCCCTCCTTAAGGAAAAATGATAAAGTTAAAGTTTTTATTTTTTGGGCCGAGCCCGTGGCGCACTCAGGAGAGTGCGGCGCTGGGAGCGCAGCAGCGCTCCCGCTGCGGGTTTGGATCCTATATAGGGATGACCGGTGTGCTCACAGCGCTCACTGGCTGAGCGCGGTGCGGCCGGTCTCAAAAAGGACAAAAAAAAAAGTCTTTATTTTTTTATAATAACTGTTAAAGAAAAATGAGTTTGTTACAACAAGTAGATTGGGGTGTTTTTATTTTCCACAACCAAATTGTCTATGTTAATGAAATAATGTACTGTTAATGGTAAATGAGACCTAGCTGCCAGCTGGTGAGTCCCAACATGGTGACCATTCTTGTGTGTGTGCACCGGGGCCTGGCACAGTGGGGGACAGAACTGGCACACCTGAGGGAGTCTGGCCAGCACTTTCGAGGCCAGCGCTGATGCCACATCAGGTGGAGCCACCTCTCCACCTTTTTCAGATCCTTTCAAAAGTCCATTGTAAATTGAAGCGGGAAGGTGCACTGAGTCCTGACCCAGTTTGGACAACTCACTTTTATCTCCAGCTGCCAAAATAATCATGATAATACACCGGTTTTGTTAGGCCAAGGCTCAAGGACCCACCCGCCAGAAAACTACACAACAGGTAAATTGCCTGGCAGAATCTGGACAGCAGGCCATGGTGAAGGCTGCGGGTCACATTGTGTGCCCCCCAAATTTTTCAAGATCCTAACCCCTGGTTGCCTGTGAACATGACCTTATTTGGAAATACAGTCTGTACAGATGTAATTGAGTTAAGGATCTTCAGATGAGGTCATCCTTGATTTAGGTTGGGCCCCAATCCAGTGAGTGACTGGTGTCATAAGAAGAAGGAGATTTGGACAGACACCCGGAGAGGAGAGAGCCATGTGACAATGCAGACAAGATCTTGTTACCACAGGCAGAGATTGGAGCGTTGAAGCCATAAGCCAAGGAGCACCAAGGAGCGCCCATGACCTCCAGAAGCTGGGAGAGAAGCTCAGCACAGATTCTCCCTCGGATGCCGCAGAAGGAGCCGACCCTGCCGACACCTCCCTTCAGAACTCTGCCTCCAGACAGTGAGAGAATGCGTATCTGTTGTGTGCAGCCACCCTGTTTGTGGTCATTTGTTATGGCAGCCCCAAGAAACTACTGCAGACTTGGAGCCTCCCGGGGGAGGCCAAGGACAGAGGGGTCCAGGCTGGGACTGGGGGGCTCCCAGAACCACCCAGAGTTCCTGCTGAAATGCTGGGCCCCGGGGACCTGTTGGAAAGGTGGGCACCTGCAGCTGGTGCAGCAAAGGCCTGGCCCAGCAGGGCAGCCCTCGGACATGAGGAGGGTCCAAGGAGTGCTGGGCTTGTGGTGGCTTTACCCTCTCCAGATTCAAGTGCAGGAACACTGCCCTCTCCCCTGGGCGCCCCCCACACACGCACACACACGCGCACACAAACACACACATGCGCGCGCGCACATAGAGCAGCATCCCGTCCCTGTGATAGAACTTCCCTCAGGGGCATGGGCCAGGCGATGCTTTTCCACAGAGAGAAGAACACACATCCGTGGGAAAAGATTTGGTCTATAGACCAGAAAGGGGTCATTAGCCCTCTAGAGACACTTTTCCATCACCGTGTACATGGGGCCTCTCCAGATGCCAGTCTCTGGCATGGATTTGGGCCGGGGTCATTTTTAAAAATGGAAGTGTCCTGACACGGGGAACAGCCTTGAGAAGCAGGCAGGATGGGGCCCATGGTGGACGGCCTGGAGCCAGAAGAGGCCGACTGCCCTGGGGGACCCTGGACCACACTGCGGCAGGCAGCACCTACACCCAGGCGAGCTGCCAGCAAGGAGCCAGGGCCCCGCCTCAGCAGGCCTGAGTTCTCCCCTGCAGGCATGGCCAGGCCCTCAGGGAGGGAACAGGAACTAGAGAGAGCCCCCCTCCCGGCCCCCTCCTCGCTCCAGGCTCTACATCCCAGCCCCCACCCCTGCGAGGCCCCCAGGCGGCTCTGAGGGCCTGGCACGTGGCTGCTGCTCCCCCTCCTGGTCAGTTAATGTCTCTTTGTAGCAAGTGTAATTTCAGTAGGGCACTGCTCTGGGGACTGTGAGAGTTTTATGTGAGGGGGACAGATCCAGGTGGTGTCACTCCCTGGGCACTGCCGCGGCCACTCCTGCCTCTTCCCCATGTTCCCCCGAGCCCCCACTGGCCTGGCCAGTGCAACAGCCAGGGTTGACAGGCTGGGGATAGGAATGGCCAGAGGATCGACTCAAGGGACAGAGGTAGGGGTGTGGTGGGCACAGCAGGCAGCCCAGGTCATCCAGAAAGGCCAGAGGGTGGAGCCAGGCTTTGAACAGGGTCCGGCTTGAAGAGAGACTCCCTGGGGCAGAGGTGGGATGGTGCCAGGCAGAGGGACCTGAACAAGGTGAGACCCACGAACTGAGGGGTTCTGACCTGTGGCCCAGAGTGAGCTCTCGGTCCATGGGCTGTGTGGGCAGGTGCGTCCTGAGCAGGGGAACGAGGTCAGGGCTGGGCTGCAGGAGAAGCACCAGGCAGCTGGTCAGTCGGACAGTCCAGGGGCAAGGCCGGGGTCGGGAGAGGCCCAACTCAGCACCTGCCTGTCTCCCGGCCAGAGGGCAAGGGGTGGCAGTTAGGGTGGGCGGCCAGGAAAGAGGGGGCTTGTATAAGAGGTTAGGGCAGAGCAGAGCAGGGGGCCTCCCCCCAGACCCATGCCATGGGTAGAGTGAGCGGCAGGGTTGGCCACGTCCCAGAATGCTGTGTTCTTACCTGTCCTGTCAATTGTTTCAGAGAAAACCTGGGCACAAGAAATATCTTTTATTTTAACATTTTTAAAATACCTGATGTATTGACATTGGTTCAAAATCTCAAAGGTTCAGAGTGGTGTCCGGGGGAGTCTCCCTCCCACACCGGCACCCCCAGGTAAAGCAGCGGGCATCCTGCAGTCCCCCCACAGACGGCCCACGCTTCTCTTGCATCCGACAAAAATGTTTTTAAATTATATAAATTTTATGTATAAAAATAAGGACAAAATTGTACCTTTTAAGTATACATAATATGTATGTATTTTAGTTTTTTCTGACAAGGTAGTAGGGCTGTCACGCAGTCCTGCGCTTTGCTTTTTTCACATAGCAAGGTGTCATGGGGAGCGTCCCCTGCCAGTTCCCTTCATCCGTGCACTGGGATGGTTCCATGTCCTTGTCCTGTTCATCGCCTGGCTGTGTCATAAGTAATGTAACTGATCCCTGTATTTTACCGTTACAACTGCCATGGGCCTGGCTGGCCTGCCTGTCCCTCCACTGCTGGACAGGTGCAGCCAGGGTCAAGTCCCAGAAAACACAGATTCATGCTGTGAGAGCAGTGACCACATTGCCGGGTGACTCTCGGCAGAGACCCGCGCACCACTGCTCTCGCCGGCAGGTGGGGCGCTTGTCACCCGCGCCCTTGCTGCGCAGCGTGCAGCAGACACTTTTACCTGTGCTGGTCAGACAGGGGGCGGGCACTTGGCGTAGTTATAATCGATATTTCTGTCATTATATTTTATGAGCTTTAAAGCAATATGTATTTAAAAAGAAAAAAACAACTGCTTAGACTTGTATCTGTTTGTCTATAACAAAATCTAAAAAAGCAGTGGCTTAAAGAAATCAGCAGCGCCCTTGCTTGTATGAGAAGCAGTCTGTAGCCAGGCAGTCCAGGGTGGGTTCAGCAGCTCCGTGGTGCCACCGGGAACTCACTCCCTTCCTCTCCCTCAGCCACCTTCAGCATGTCCCTTTGCCTCGTAGTCATGAGAGGGCTGCCGTCACGTCAGCATTGCATCCATGCACCAGGTGAGGAGAGGGGAGAGGCAGGCAGCACAAGGCATGTGCCAGCTGAGCCTACCTTTCTTTCAAGGAGATTTCTTGGGAGCCACGGCTAGCAATTTGCCATTACGTCCCATTGATTATAGCCTCACACAGCCCTGTCAGCGAAGGGAGCTGGAGAGTATGGTTTTAGCTGAGCACACGGCCGTCCCCAACAGGCCAGCATTCTTTGTGTTGGGTGGGAGGGACGGGAGAAGAGATGCTGTGTGGGCATCCAGCACCTTCGGCCTCCTTTGCCTGCTTTTCTGACGTCAGTCTTTGCGTCGCTGATAAGCAGAGGTTAGTGATACGAATCACAAGTCCTGTGTTGTGGTTACTCGGCGCCCAGGCCCCTCCCTGCCCTGCCCCTGGTCTGCTCCGCTCTGACTCTCTGCTTCCAGCAGACCAGCTCAGTTCTGGGAATGCTGAGGACTCCTGTGGGGGGAGGTGCCGGCCACTGTGAAAGCTGGAGGCCCCCCAGGCCTCTGGCTCCCCTGCCCGTGAGCCCTGCTCAGAGGATCTGCTGCTCTCCCCAGATGCGGACTCAGGAGCCTTGAACTTGACCAAGGTCCAAGATTTTATTGCAAACTCAGAGACCCTTGGGCAGCCACAGCCCTCTTATCTGTGACTGAAGCTGGCCCAGAATTCAGGACCCATTCCCGTATCAAGGGCCTTCCAAGTGCAATGAGGCTTCATCCCGCCTCCTGTGGGGGAGAGAGAGAGCCCACCCAGCCCAGCCCCGCCCCATGACCCGCTGCTGACCTGGTCAGACCTGGTCCAGGGTTCAGTGCTCTGCACCCTCTGACCCATGAGTCACTGTCACCCCCTGCCTCAGTTTCCTCTCTGTGGATGGCCGACTCCACATTTCCTGGCAGCTGCCAGCCCAGCACTCATGGGCTACTCTTCCCCAGTGGTAAGGGCCTGGCCATGGGCCCAGCCTGGCATGTGGGCCGGGTGTCATTTACTGGCACCATTGCGTCCCACTTGGCCCTGCGTCTTCCGGGGTCCTCTGGCCCAGTGCGGCCCCACCCGGCCTGCCTTGCCTGACGTCAGAGCCTGCAGCACAGTCAAGACTTTGACCTTATTAAAAATACATGCTCACACTTCCCAAACGCAGACATAATTAATGAGAAAGGAGGCGCTGCTGTCCGAGCCGCAGAGGTCACTGAGGTTGTCAGCAGCGTCCCTCAAAGTCCTCCAGCCCTGCTGACTCACTGCCCACTCGCCTGTCTGCCCTGGGCCCTGGGCCTCCTTTACCACCAAAGGTAGCAAGTTCATGGGGGGCCGGTGCCTAAATGGGCCGCTGCCCCACAATGTGGTGCCACCTGGCAAGTGGAGGAACCTGGGAGAGAAACTGAGGTGGAAGGCTGGTTGTTGATGTCCAAGCCAGCCCTGAACAGGAGCCCCCCGAGCCCCAGTTGTGCCAGGTGCAGCCACCGAGCCTCTCTCTGTGCCTGGTCTGCACTCATGGTGTCGCTAGGTCCCCACGACCTCCTGTGGAGGCAGGGCATTCCTTTCGCATTCCCTTCGCTCTCCGATGAGTACCTGGGTGACCTTCTAGCAGGGAAAGTGACAATGAATAACTCATACTGTGCTGGTGGACAGACCACGTCTGATGGGAGGGGGCCAGTAAGAGAGTGATTGTTGCAGGCAGAGGGAACAGCCTGTGCAGAGGCCCCAAGGGGACAGGAGGAGGCCAGTGTGGCTGGAACAGAGCCGGGGTGGCCTGGGGACTCAGAGGAAGCTGGGCCAGCCCACGCAGGGCCCCACTGCCACGGTAAGGCCTCCTCTTCTGGAAGTTCCCGAGGGATGATAGATGTGATGTGACTTCCATCTTAAAAGAATCACTCTGGCTGCTTGGCTGAAAATAGACTGAGGAGAGGGGTACAGGGATCTGGGAGAGCAGCTGGGGTCCCCTAGCCGAGTGGATGCGGAGCAGGAGACAGGGAGAGGTTTGGTCTGAGTGGCTGGGAGTGTTGGGGAGGGCAGGCTTGGGCCAGGCCCCGAGGCCAGTTCCAGACACATCAGCCTGAGCCGCCTGCCAGGCATCCGAGTGGAGAGGTGGGCCGCAGCGGGTCAGAGGCTTCCCCAGGTCAGGGAGACGTGCTGGCCACGCGTCCATTGGGAAACAGCACATTTTCAGCCTAAAAGCTGAATAAGATCACCCAGGGAGCAGGCACGGATAATGAAGAAACGAGGTCAGGGATTGAGCCCCGAGACCCTCCAGCGTGTAGAGGCTGAGGAGCCGCAGCAGAGTCCAGACAAAGGGCGTCAGCAGGAGAGCGATTCCCAGCTGGGTTCCAGTGGGGCCGGAAGCCAGACCGGGCACCTCTAGAAGAAAGGGATCTACTGCGGCCCACCCTGTGCATGAAGCCATCAGAAGGGCCGGAGGAATTCATGTCCAGGGCAGCCTGGCTTTCCAGAGGGTCGGGACACTGTTGAGAGCCACTGCCCTGGCCCAGCTGCCCACACCCTCAGGTCGGGAGAGGCGGGTGGTGAACCAGCATCCACCACCCTGGTGAGGTGAGGAAAGGGCTGTCTCCCGTGCACCCCATTGCTCCTGTAAGCATGTCTCAGCAGAACCGAAATGCGCTGGAACCCCAGAGGAGGAGCCCGACTGAAGAATGCAGCTCTCGGTCACTGCAGTGCAGGGAGGCCTGGGGGCGGAGGGGTGACACTGTCTGCCGAAAGTGCCCAGAACACTCCCACGTGGAAGCAGGACCCCTCCAGTTACCTCATTACCCTGGTGTTTTCTTAACATAAAAACAATTGAGGAAATCACAAAGGGAAAGGTAGACTTGACATGAGAAAGAACGTAAAGCTTCAACGTGCTCTACATGCTTCAAAGTATTTTACACAAAATTAAAAGGCGAATTACAGACTCACAACCACTGTCACATTAATGCCTGTGTTAATAGCTTTAATATAGAGAGAGCTCATAAGAATGACTAACAAAAATATTACTCCAATAAGAAAAGTTAGCCGAGAATAGAAATTGATAATTCACAGAAGAATACAAGTAGTGTCCCAACCACCAAGCTGCCACAGGAAGCGCCCCAGGCTCTCCTGACCCGGGGTGGTGGGGGGCTAAGGGCCTCGGCCATGCACCCCCAACACCCGCAGCCAGCCCAGTGGTGACCACCGAGCTGCCGCAAGAAGGGCGGTGGGTTCCCGAGCTGGGACAGTGGGGGGTGAGGGCTTCTGCCACACCCCCTGACATCTGCCCAGCCCAGCAATGACCAAGCCACCTCTGGAAGCCCCCCGGTCTCCCCTATGGAAGTGAGGGCGTCCCACAGGCCTCAGTCCCACCCCTCCTCCTCCATCCTTCCTCCATCCCGTTTCCTTCCCCTTCCCCTCTAACCCTCCCTCCCAATTGCTCCATAACGGAATCCTAGAACATAAAACATAATATTAATAAAATTTCATTTTCTTTAAAAAAAATTAGTTAAAAAGAAATAACACATGTCCATTAAACATGTAAAAATTTTGCTGCTAATAAAAAATTCAAAATAAAACAATGACATACCAGTGTTTATTTATTAGATTAGCAGAAGAGAGAAGATTTTTTTCAATGACCCTGCCAGTGAAAGTTGGGCAACACACACGCACACTGGCTGCTCCCAGTTTATTTTGGTGCCGCCTTTCTGGAAGGCAGCTTCACACATCCAGAATCTCTTTTTTTTTTTTCCTTTTTGTCTTTTTTTCGTGACCGGCAACGGGATCGCAACCCTTGGTGTCGCGTCCGCACTGCGCTCAACCAGTGAGTGGACCGGTCTCTATATGGGATCCAAACCCTCGGCTGGAGCGCCACTGCGCTCCCAAGCACCGCACTCTACCGAGTGCGCCACCGGGCCAGCCCCAGAATCTCTTTAAAGGGAGTGACTGGCTGAAGGAAGAACCTGTTAATCATTTTTAGATTATTATAGAAGTAGCACATGTCGATTGCTGAACAATGTGTCTGTAGAGAAATGAGCTGAGCAGAGGCAAAGTCTCCCAGCTTCCCACTTCCCACCATGTGCATTTCCCTCTCTCTACACGAGTTTCCATCCGCTGGGCTCATGGTCTGCATTTTCCTTGTACACCATACTGACCGTCCTGTCACCCAGTTGTGAGCTTTCCGTCACTCTCATCCACAGCATGAGGACTTTGTGTTTGACACAACGATCCCTTGTTGCTGGGCATTCAGGTTGTTCCCATTTTCACTACTGCGCATGCCATCGCCCGGACTGCTCGTCCACGGGTCTTTCCTGCATTCTGGATGGTTTCCTTAGACTCCCAGAAGTGTAACTAGTGAATTGAAGGGTATGGAAAACAAGGTTCTCAAAACAGATTTCCAAATGGCTTTTGGGACAGACTCGACGGCACCCGTTCCCACCAGCTTTCCTCGTTGCTACGCTGGCAGCATTACATATTCTTATTTTCTTTCTTCTTTTCAAAATCTTAATTACTTTTTTGAAGAAGGAACACATGTCATGCACAGGGTACAATCCCCAAGATGTTCCAGAGGGTGAACGGGAAAACGTCAGTCCCCACCCCCAGCACCAGTTGTCTCCCCAGAGAGGACGCCGTTCCTACCTTTGCTCGGTAACTCCCATCTTGCTTTTTATACTTGATTCGTTTTCATTCATTTATTTGAAAGCTTTTATATAAGCTCATTTCTTAAAGTACTGTGGTGAAGGGCCGGCCCGGTGGCGCACTGCTACAGTGCGCCGCTTGGGAGCGTGGCGGCGCTCCCGCCGAGGGTTCGGATCCCACATACAGACCGGTTCCCGCTCACTGGCTGAGCGAGGTGCGGGCCCAACACCTAGGGTTGCGATCCCGTTGCTGGTCCCGGTCCGGTATGGGCGCAACACTGAGGGTTGCGATCCGTTGCCGGTCATGAAAAAAAAAAAAAAAAAAAAGAACTGTGGTGAAATGCACAGGACATGAAACTTACATTTCACCCATATGGAGCGTAGTTGCTCAGCAGTAAGCACATTCACGTTGTCGTGCAGCCGTCACCACCATCCGTCTCCAGAACACTGTCATCCTCCCAAGCTGAAGCTCCATCCCCATCAACGCTGACTCCCCTTCCCGTCCCCAGCCCCGCACACACCACTTCACCTCCTGTCTCTGTTCTCACACAAGTGGAAGCACACGGTCATACTTCTGTGTCGTTTTCTGTGTATTTCTGTCTTTGCACCCACCTTGCTGTCTAGCCCCGGTGCCCCTGTGGGCCCAGTCCCTCGGGGGCGCCGTTCCTGCTGGCTGTGGGCGCTGCCAGCTGCTCTGGGAGGGTCACGCTCGGTCACCAGCCTCTGCCCAGCATGCGCGGGCCCGTGCCCCCAGGCCTCACACCGCGTGTCCGACCTTCCTGGAGCCTGAGCGCCTGCAGCCGCCTGCGCCTGGCCCTGGCGAGCGCCCTGTGCGGTCTCTCTTCCAGGCTCTGAGCCCCCAGAAGCGGGCGTTCATTCTGGAGGTTCTGTCTGGGTGCCTCAGGTACCGGAAGATACTGGCCGTCGTGGTGGACGCCTTCTATGTGCGGGATGGCAGGCTCTGCCCGCGGGCCGACTACAGCCTCTTCGAAGGTAGGTGCCTGTCCTGGCCAGCCAGGCCCACGCATCCCCGAGGGCCTCCTGGATGAGGGGGCCGCAGAGACCATCAGGGTGACCTAATAGAGAGGCACATGCGGAAGGCCACCGCCCGAGCTTCTGCAGTGCCCCTGCCTCCTGGAGGCTGCACAGCCCCTGACCTCACTCGATCCTCACGGTCACCCTGAGCGGGTGGGCCAGGGTGGGTATGTCTCCCCACTTTACGGATGGGGACACTGAGCCCTCAGGCGTACTGAAGGCCAGGCTCAAGGCAGAGAGACCTTGGCCCTGCTGCCCTGTCCAGAGCCTCTGGCCCCTGCGGGAGGCCCGGCCTAGCTGAGAGATTGCCCCCCAAAGGCCAGCCTGGGCGAAATGCAGAGCCCTTCATGGGCTGACTTCCTGACCCTGACTGCAAGGCCTCTGGGCAGGGTCAGCCCCACCGACACAGTCTGGACCATCCTGGGGGGTTAAACATGAGAAGCATCTCTGCCTGGGCTTCCTGTAGGCCTCTGACGGCCATCTGTTTCCATGGGGCAAGGCAACCATTGTGGGCAGGGTGGCCATTGCCTCCACCAGGGGAGGTCGATCGGTCCAGCCCTGGGACCCTGCACTTGGCCTGGCTGCCCGCGTCCAGGAGGAGCAGGGGTGGGTGAGGGCTGCAGGGTGCTGGTAGGCCGAGCTGGGGGGCTGACGGCAGGCCCAGAGCTGGGCTCCTGCCCTGGCCCCCGGGCCCCTTCACCGCCCAGCTGGGGTTTCACAGCCTGCACACCGGGGAGTGTGACAAGCAGTGCCTGCCTCAGGAACTCGCCTCACCCAGGTGCATTCACATTCCAGTTGGCATGAGGCGATTCAGCCTCTCAGAATTAACAAGCTAGAATCCAAAGTGAGTTCACTTTTCCCAGGGAAGCTTTGGAATTTCTGAGAACTTATTAAATGAGACAATATTTTTGGAAGTGCTTTGAAAACCACAGTGCCCGTCGCCTGTTCGTGCAGTGGTGTTCGTCTTGTCTGTATTAGGTCATCATTTCCACATGGGCACCGGGCAGGAGTTTCTGCCTGTCCTTACGAGCTCCAACGTGGGGGAGGCCCTGGGTTCGGGGTCTGCGGCACCCATAGTACACCTGTGACTTAGCTCTGGCAGAGGCCCCCAAGGTCAAATGGGACCCCCCCCCCGTGGGACGGGATGGCAGCCCTTCCCACCCCACGCTCCCACTGCCCTTGTCTCCCCAGTGATCTGCTACCTGGCCACCTTCCAGCTAGAGGAGCTCGGCTTCCAGCTCTTCTGCAACATCGTCAAGTCCCAGCCAGTGGCCAAGGTGTGCAAGGTGAGCCACCTCCCCACCTGCCGCCGACCTGCAGGACGGGGTGGGGCTGAGAAACCCAAGGAGCAAAAGGTCTGTCCGGCCAGTCGCCGACCTTTCACCATTCTGGTTTATTTACGAAAGCAGCTCTGGCAGGTTTATTCTGTGTTTAAATCCGACTGACGCCCTCTCATCATAGCGAATGTGCTCTGTTTGTCCCGGGAAAATTTGATTTCCATTTCTCATGGTGCCGGTGGGCGGTGATGCCTGATTGCCAGTTGTGGGTCGGGACTGGGAGTCATGGCCTGCTGTTAGCTGGGCCTTTGGAACCTTCTCGGGCCTCTTCTGACTCATGACCAAACTCCAGGCCCAGGACAGCCTCCCCTCCCTCCTGGGGGCCTGTGCAGTTTCAGCGGGGCTGAGGGAATGAGGTCCTGGAGAGTAGCACCCTGAAAGCCGGGTCACCCAGGCCTCCGGGCCAGCAGACCAGTAACGTGTGTGCCCGAGGCCCACTCCTCTTTGCTGGGCAGCTCCCACGGGGCGTTTGCTGTGGGCCAGGCCGCCTCCGCGAGCCTACGGTGCTTGTTCTCGCCACATCCTCATGACAACCTGTGAGGTCACTCCCTCGCGGTGCTCATCTGAAGGTTGAGGAAACTGGGCACAGAGAGGTTGAGTAACTCGTCTAACGTCACACAGCAAGTGAGTAGTGAAGCTGATTCTTGGACGAGGCTTTTAGCCTCTGGCTGCTCCTCCTTGCTCTGCTTAGAGGGGGTGGTTGCCAGCCCAGGAGAGCGACTCCCTGGAGATGAGAGAGGGAAAGGCCTAAGGCCCAGCGGTGCTTCGGGCGTTTCTGGAAGGAAGCAGCCTGTTCTGCAGGGGTTGTCCCTGGCCTGGGGAAGGAGGAGACTTGGAGCAGTGTGCCCTCAGGACCACAGCACCCAGAGGTCCAGGACTAGCTGCTCACACAGCACCTCAGCCACCTAACAAGCAGCACAAGAGAAAGCACTGACCCAAGCCAGCATTTCTTTTTTTAGTGACATGGTTTCCTATCCATATGTAAACATAAGTATTTCACGGTGGGTTTGTATAGCTACCTTAAGCAAGGTTTCATTTTTATGAAAAAGAAGCAAAACTGACAGCACTTTCTGAGAGATGCTTTGAGACTGGTCCAGGGCCGGCTTCCCCCAGCTCAGAAGGGCCCACAGCAGTTTACACCCTGCTGCCACCGCTTTGAAGGTCTTAATCATTACTGAGCAAGGATCTGCGTTCATCTTGCACTGGGCCCTGCAGTTGGGGAGCCAGCGATGGACCGACATTGGCCTGCAGAGCCCCAAAGTGCTGGCCCAGGACAGAGCGCCCAGAGACTGTGCAGAGACTCACTGCGTGCTCGGGGCCAGCACAGCGCCCCCGGTGCAGGTGGCTGGGCATTGACCAGCCCAGAGCTTCTGGAAGAAGATTCATGCAAACAGCCCACACAGATCCCCAGGGGAACAGAGAAGCTGCAGGGGTGGCATGGCAGCCCAAACAGGGCCTTCCCTCCTGGGATCCATGCCCCGTGCCCCATTTTGTTGGGGACAGGAAGCCCCCACAGACACACCCTGGGGACATCACCACTGTGGCACGTGGTAGTAAGTGTGGTGTGCCTGGTGGTTCTTGGGTGGCCTCAGCCCGTGGCTCCACAGGAGATGGTGCCCATCACCCCCGGCAGCACCTGGAGGGGGCGGATGGCCCTGCTAGTTCCAGGGACCCCACGCTATGCGCTGATGGAATCCACCAGACAGCCAGAGGGCTTTCTCAGACCCACGCTGGACCGCTTCCTCCCTCCAGCAGCCTCCCTGGTAAGGCTGCCCTCATTGCACCCTGGTGAGAATGGCGGCCTCATCAGGGACCGCCTGTCTTGTGGGGGAGGGGCACCCAGGAATCACAAATGGGACACGCCCAAATCGGGGTGGGCCAGGCGAAGGGGAGGGGAGACCCCAGTGCCCAACAGCAGGGGGCCGCTGCCCGCTGCAGGCAGGAAGCAGCAGCAGGGCTAAAAAAGGGAGATGAGACGGGGCGGGGTGGGAAAGAGGGCGACAGGGCAGTGGCCCAGGCCAAGGGGCAGAGAAGGCCTGTGTAGGGCGGAGAGGGCGGGAAGAGGCCACTGGGGTGGGTGAGTGGTGAGCAGGCTGCTGCGTGGGGAGCGGTGGGAGGCCCGCGGGGAGGCAGGAAGCTGGTGAGGGCGAGGCTGCTGGGGGGGGCGGTCACACTGGGGAGGTGGCCACAGGGACCAGAGGCTCTGCCCAACCCACACCCAGAAGTGGCCACCCTTGCCCACTGCTGGCCCTCACTCGGCCTGTGCTTTCTGGACTGCCTCCCTAATAGACAACCTGCTCCCAAGGCCCACAGCTCAGTGTGCTTTTGGGGACCGAGACTAAGGCACCATATTTGCTGTGTTACCACGAAGTCATCCTGGGGGACTCTGACATGCAGTGCTGGAGCCCCACATACAGTGGCATCCATGGCAGCCCCAGGACCCTTGGCCTCCCCTTCCTGCTGGTTTTCAGGGACTTGACGGTTGTGTTTTCAGCTTTTGGACACCTCCCATAGGGCAGCAGGGGGTCCTAGGCAAGGCCTGGGGGCCTGAGCCTCTGTTCCGGCTGTGCAGAGGCCAGCTCCTGGGGCTGCCCCTCCTGGCCAACTGACAGTTCCTTTCTGTGAAAGGGGGTCTTCCAGTTCCCCGAGGTCGTTGGGCTCCACTGGGGAAGCTAAATGGGTCCTGTGTCTTCTAGAACCAAATCTGTTAGACTTGGGAGCTAGGAGCTGGGAGAGAGCCTTCAGAAGCCCATGGCCACTGGAAATCCCCACCGTGTCCTGGTCCGGGCCATCCCAAGGGCATGCCAGGCTCTGCCCATACGGACGCTGTGCCAGACCAGGGAAAACAGCCTCAATCCGAGTGCTGGGACCAGCCACCCACTGGTTGAGTGGACAAGTCACATCCCCAGGGTGGGCTGGGACTCCCTGCGCTTCCTACCAGTTCAGAAAGCTCCCCAGGGGTCATCTGCTGGCAATGCCCTGGGCAAGGGTGGGGGTTGGGTAGCAGAAAATGGTGCAATTTCATTCTTGGAATTCTAGAGCCCAGCAGTGGGGGTGGGAGTGGGGGAGACAGGCAGCTCTCCATGTGTTCCCCCAACAGCAAGAGGTGTGGGGCCCTCCAGGTCCTGGGGAGCTGGGTGGGGGCACATGTCCCCCGTCAGCAAGGACATGCCCTACCAGGCTGGGGCACATGAGCGGTAGTCTGGCCTCTTCCTCACCCAGGGATGCTACAGGGAGGGAAGGACTGTCCTGAGGGCTGTGGTCTCTTCTCCGCTGCCTGCCGTGCAGCTATGACCCCAGGCTGGGGGTTTCTGCAGGTGGGGGTCTGGGCCCGAGGCTCCCGCCTCCTGATGGCTCCCGCTCCTCCTCAGTTCCTCGGGTTCTTCTTCAACCCCATACACCTGTGCTCATGGGTCAAGGACGAGTGGAGCCTCATCTACGAGACGGCCCATGTGAGGGAGAACTGGATCAACCCCCTGATGCGGTGGGTCAGGCTGGTGCAGGGCGTGGGTATGGGGGGCTCCCGAGCGAGGGGCGGTGATGGTGGCCCCAGCCCTGAGGGACCCTGCAGGGCTCCAGTCCTGTCCCTGGCCACTCTGGGGATCCCAAGACTGCAGGCATGGGGTAGGGTGGGGGCTGAGAAAGCTGTAGCTCAGCTTCTGTTGGCTTCAGGCCTCAGTCTCTCTCTGTTGTCCCCAGGGCGCCACTCCCAGGCCTGCCACCCAGAGCTGTTCTGGTCTCCCGACAGGCTGGGGCAAACCCAGGCGCAGGCTGAGGCTTGCAGGCAGAAGGGGCTGCACAGTCGCTTGGACCCTGCCCTTATACTCCTTGCAGAGGCCTGCCAGGGCCAGGTGCAACTGGGGAACCCCCCCCCCCAGTTGTTTCCCTTCTGGTAGAACTGGGAAGGAGCCACCTTATCCTCCTGGGGACAGACAGATCATTTGTGCACAGCAGACCACTTAGGTGCCAGCTGTACGTGGGAGAACCAGAGGCCCAGAGGAGGTGGAAGCCCCTCCTGTGGGAGGAGGAGGCCCTGGCCCCAGGCAGTGGGGTCTCCGGAACTGCCCCTTCACCAAGGGGAAGTCCTCAGTCCCAGGCAGCCCACTGCCAGCAACTGGGATAAACCCCAATGGAATGGGGGCATGGCCCTGCAGGTACCTCCCTTACCTGCTGGACACTCTGCCCGCCCACAGGGTGCCACCCCTGTCCTGGGCCTGCGGGGACACCTCTGAGCAGCTGCTTGGCTTGGTTCCAGTGCACCTCTCCTCCCACCCCAACACCTGCACATGCAGGCTTCCCCTGCCCACTCTAGGACCAGCCTTGTCACAAACCTCCTGCCCTTTTCCTCCACCTGCCCCAAAGTTGGTGGCACTGGGGCCTAGCCCTAGAGTGGCCTCCTGAGGCCACTGCACATGCTTCCTCCCTCCCTCGGTGGCCATGGTTCTCAGGTGAGGTGGGAGCGATTTTAAACCATTCTGTCTGCCCTCAGGGGAGCCCCTGGGAGGGGACACTGGAGAGGCTGGTGAAGGTGGGCTGCGCCAGCACAAGGTTGTAGGCATGGAAGGGGGAGCCCCAGACCTTGGGCAGCCCAGCAACACCCTTCCCAAAGCCCTGCCCCAGAGCACCCGCACTGGTCAAGGCTGTACCCAGAACAGCTGGACTCCATGCAGGGGGATGCAGCCCTCACTGCCCCCAACTCCTGCAGCTCCCTCTCCACCTGTTGCCAACAGTGAAGCTCCAGAACGTTCCTTTCCAGTGGCAGCTTCCCTTCCCCCCTCCTGGCTTCCTTCCCCTGTGCCACCTGCTCCAGCCCAAATTAGTTCTGTGTCCCAGCTGTGGCTTGTCCTCAGAGCCCCCCAGATTCCTGCAGCGAGACCTCCCCAGCCTTGCAACTCCCCACATGCCAGCATGTCCCAAGACAGCAATGCCCCGGCCTGTTTCCTTGTCTATGCACAGGGGATACTGACATTACAGGGGTGTTGCTGACACCGTGCCTGCAAGTGTAGACACTCAGTGAAGAGGGGTGTTGGGCCATCATCACCCTCACCTTGAGGTGGACCGAAGCACTCGGGGGTACTTTGGATCCCAAGGGCCACCCCCTTGTTGACCTGCTTAGGAAGTGACCCCGAGGGGCTTCTCCACTTGTCCTTTCCAGATGGCAGCCGGAGATCCAGGAGCTGATCAACCAGCTGGAGGGAGCGCCGGCCAGTCAGTCCCTGCCTCCAAAGGCCAAGGCCAAGGTCACAGAGCCCAAGGAGTTCAACCTGACCGTCCCCAAGCCCCGCACCATTCCAGTGCCTGAGCCTGTCCCTGTCATGGCCAAACCAAGACCAGTGAGTGCAGGGATCACAGGCAGCATGGGCCTGTATCCAGGCTGGGAGAATGGACCGTGTGGGCCAGTGGGAAGCTGGGCTCCTCCAGGCTAAGGGTGTACTGGGCCAGACCAGGGACATTCGATGACCCCACCCAGCCCCACCCCACACCCCACAGAGAGGGAGCCCAGCTGAGCTGGAGCCCAGCCAGTGGTCCCAGTCAAGAGGCGCTGAGCGAAGCTGTCTGGTCACAGGGTTCAGAACTGTCTGGACTTGGAGCCTGGAGCCCACACATAACCCTGGTGCAATGTACCACCCCCTCCCCATTAAAAACTACGTATGTAGATCACAGTATGCTCTGTGCAGGGGCAGGCGATGACGTGTGTCTGCGCGAGCTCCAGTCTTGCCCATCCCAGTGCCTTTGCACACGTGGCCCATCTGCCTTGAGCCCCTTCGTCTCCCTCCCTCTGCTGACTTACTGTATCAGTCAGGATGCTTTGTACTGAAGTTACAGAAAAATGCAGCTCAAACTGGCTTAGACAAGAGAGCACTGGCGGACTCTCATGACTGAAGTAGCTTAGGCTTCAGGCATGGCTTGATCAGGGTTTCAGTTCTGCTTCTCTGTGACTCTCTCTACCCTGGTCTTCTCTGTGGGCCACCTTCATATTTGGGCTAACCTCCTTCATTATAGCAAAAAATCCAGGCCTCATGGCCACACTCTACACCGTCCAGGGCATGAGAGGATATCTTGGGCCAAGAATTGTTTGGAAAGGTCTGACTGGGCCAGCTGAGGTCCCGTGCCTGCCTCACCAGGGAGGCAGTGTCCTGACTGGTCATGGGCTGTATCTCAAGCGCCAGCAGTGGACTCAGCTTCCCAGAACAATCTGGCTCCCCAGCAGGACTGAGGACTGTACGGGAGGGTAAAGGGACGGTGCAGAGAGTTCCAGGGTCTCACCCCACTCCTACCAACCTTCAGGTCTCATTAAAATTTCTCTTGCCAGGAGGCTCTTTATAACCCCCTCAGCAGTATCCAGCCCCTCCCTTAGCTTCCTTCTCATTGACCCCAGCTCCTTTTCTTCGTAGCATTGATTAGAGTTTATAGTTGTTTAGTAATTTGTGGGCTATTCATTGTCTGTCTCCTCTACCAGACATCCATCTTATTTGTCCCATAGTCCCAATGCCTGGCATAGTCCTGGCTCAGAGCAGACTCTCAGTAAATACTTGTTGGTCAGACAGATGGATGGATATGGACAAGTGGACGATGGGATGGATGGACAAGTGGGTGGATGGATGGATGGATGGATGGATGGATGGATGGATAATCAGATAGATGGACAAATGGGTGAATGGATGGATGGATGGATGGATGGATGGATGGATGGATGGATGGATGGATGGGTGAATGGGTGAATGGATGGATGGATGGATGGATGGATAATCAGATAGATGGGCAAATGGGTGAATAGATGGATGGATGGATGGATGGATGGATAATCAGATAGATGGGCAAATGGGTGAATGGGTGGATGGATGGATGGATGGATAATCAGATAGATGGGCAAATGGGTGAATGGGTGAATGGATGGATGGATGGATGGATGGATGGATGGATGGATGGATGGATGGATGGGTGAATTGGATGGATGGATGGATGGATGGATGGATGGATGGATGGATGGATGGATGGATGGATGTTGAATGCATGGATGATGGATGGATGGATGGATTTGGGATGGATGGATGGATTTGCGATGGATGGGTGGGTGGATGGGTGATCAGGGTCCTTGTTGCTGAGCAGTGCCACAAGTACCCCATCTGCAGGATCTTCAGCATTTCTGACTCCATCTCATCAGGACTCAGTATGTTTGTCTCAGGTCGTCCTGCCAGCTGCATCTCTCTCTCGCTCTCTACCTGGCACAGCCCCTGTGCCGCCCCCACCCTGCCCTGCCCTGCTCTGCTCTATAGCTGTACCCTCCCTGCCCTGCCCCGTGCCCAGCACTGAGGGCCCACTCCAATTCACGCATTCATTCACTGAACAAATAGTTACGGAATGCCTAGTGTGTGCCAGGCTCTATTCCTTCATGGAGCATGCATTCCAGCAGGGGACTCAGACAAAACCCAGGGTAAGTAAAACGTATGAAGTGTTAGCTGGTGATAAATGCCGAGGAGAAACTAATGCAGGGCACGGGGAAGAGAAGTGTTGGAGTAGTTACGGTTCTGGTGTAGCGTGGCCAGCAGAGGCCTCCTGGGAAGGGCCGTGGAGTAAGAGCCGGAAGAAGCGAGCAAGTGAGCCCTGAGTTGTCTCAGGGAAGAGCGTTCCAGGCAGTGGGCCAAGCCCACGCGGTGGTCCTGGGGCAGTGTCCTCCCTGCCCCGAGAGTTTGATGACGGCCGGGGGGGCTGGAGTGGAGTGAGGACGGAGAGAGCGGAGGGGAGGTATCGGGCCAGCCACGTGCCCACCGTACGGGCAGAGGACAGGGTCCCTCCAGCTGCCACTGCAGAGAAGGGTGATGGGGGGCACTTTGAGGGGACTTTTTGCAGCAGGTGGGCAGGATTGGAGATGGATGTGGCTGTGAGAGATGGAGGCGCTGAGGGGGACTCCAGACCTTGGCATGAGTGGGGGAAGGGACAGTAGTAGTTAAGGGCAGTGAGGCTGGGGGAGGGGCGGGCTTGAGGGGGGTGAGGGTTTCAGGTTTGGACAAGTGGAGTTTGCCTGTCAGACGAGCATGGAGAAGCACGGAGTGGAAGGGTGGAGACAGGAGTCTGGAGTTCAGGGGTGTCCGTGCTGGGTCTGTCCTGCCCCTGCATGGACATGGCTCCCACCAGGTTACCGAGAGCCTCCTGTGACTGAGCCCAGCTGACGTGCCCCAGGCCACCGTCGTCCCTGCAGTATGCCCTTCACTGGCAGCTCCCTTTTCTGGGGTCTGTGACTCTCAGCCTCCCCTGTCCAGTCAGGCACCCTCTGCCTGTCGCTCCAACATCCAGGGACCTGGCTTCCTCCTCTTCTTGCTCCTCTCCCACCCTGGCCATCGCATCTAGGCCGATGACGTGCCCTCAGTGCTGCTGGTCACATCTCACCCGGCCCACCCCGGCCCAGCAGGTCCCAGGTGGCACTCAGTGACTTCCATTGCCGCCCGCGGCTCCTCCGGTGCAGGCCACCGCCCACCCTCTTGCTTCCTGGCAGCACCCTCTGCTTCACCTACATCCAGCCGGCCTCTGCCCTGGCGTTTCTAGACCCTCTCCAAATGGCAGCTGCTGACCATGGCTCTTCCTCTGGCCACCACCAGGTCCCTCCGAGCACCTACCAGCTGCCCAAGGAGCACCAGCAGCTGGAGATGGTCAGGAGACACAACCGCCGGAAGGCCGAGGTGAGCGGTGCCAGCCCTGCCCCCCTAGAGACCCCGATGGGGGGCATGGGAAGGGAGGGTGGGGAGGGAGAGAGAAGTGGGAGGGGAGGTGGAGGGGAGTTGGTTGGCGCACTTGTCTTCCCACGGCCCCGAGGACACGGGGTGGCGGCCGGTGACGCTGGAGCTGCTGTGTTGTTGTGGCAGGAGCGGCTGCTGAGGGCGAACACCGAGGAGCTGCGGTGTGCCATGCCCAGGTCCCGTGGGGAGCCACCGGTGCAGGTAGCATCCGTGTCCCAAGACCAGACTTCGTGATGGCATCTTCTCATGTCACAAAAAAGGTCCTCCCAAGGCATTTCAGTGGTGACACAACAGGCCACTCATTTAGCCTTTTCCGGTCGCGGGCTCTGGAGGCGGGTCCCCAGTAACCCTGGAACAGGTCCCCGAGCCTCGCAGACGAAGCCGCGCTGCTGCTTGTGCCCCTGAGCAGGCAGGTGTAGACGCGTGTCCAAAACCACTGGAGGAAGCTCGGCAAAGAAAGCGGCTATGGTCGCTGTCTCTCGGTGTTTCCAGATGTCCCATCTGAGCGTTTAATACTTCTGTAGGAAAATCCAAGGCATGTCTTCCAATAAAGTAGAGGAGCAGGACAAGGGAAGACGGTGCTCCGGTGACACTCGCACAGGAGCATGGCCCACCTGGGCAGCCGCGGACCTGGCAGAGGCGGGCCTCCCCCAGCAGCTGGGGCCCGGAGAGTGGGCACCCCGCACAGTGGCTTGCCTGGGGTTGTGATGGTTGAGTTCTTGTTGTGGGGGGCTTGTGCCAGCTCCTCCCACACACTGTGACTTGTGGTACCCACCCCGGGCTGTGTCAACAGAGCAGCAGGGGGAACACAGACTCAGGGAGCAGCCCATCTCTGGGGTAGCTGAGGAGGCAGACGCCGAGCCCTGGGTCCAAGCCGTCCTGACTAGGAGCTGCTGTCCCCAGGACCCGCAGGCCCTGAAGCTTCCCTGCTCTTGCCTGGGTGGTTCAACACCACAGCAAGGCTTGGGAGAGCTTTGGGGGACAGAGATGCAGCCCTGGAGGCTGGGGTGGGAACACATGGATGGGCAGCTGGAGTTAGGATGGAGGGGAGTGGCCGGGCCTCCCAGGGGCACTTTTGGGCACCTGAGGGCACAGGTGCTGAGCTGCAGTCTCCACCCTGACTCCTGCAGGACTCTAAGAAGAAGCCACGACTTCGATTCCCACCCCGAATCCAAAGGACTCCGAAGCTGACCTTCTACAGGGTGAGGGGTGCTCGTGGCGGGTCAGGCCCACCTCCCTGGGCACCCACCCTCCTGCCTGTTCTGCCCCTGAAGGCTCAGATGGCTGGAGCTGGGGGACCCAGAGGCTCCAAGACAGCCCCATCCTCGAGGCAGAGTGAAGTGCCTGGGCAGGGAGCAAGTGTGAAGGGCAGGAGGCCAAGAGGGGCACTTGCTGCTCCCCTCACGCCCACCACAGCCCACCCCTCCCCTGCCCCACAGCCTGACAACGTCCCAGTCAAGCTGAACACTGCTGCCATCCTGAGAGAAGGGGCCTTATACCAGCGGCAGGTGGAAAAAGAGCTGCAAAGGTGAGGGGCGGCAGACTGAGGCTCCCTTCTGCCCCCCTCCCACCTTCCACAGTGTCCCCCTTGGGAGGGAAGACCCCTGAGAAGGAGCCTGGTGGCCGGGCAGCTCAGCAGAGAGGGGGCTCAGGGGTCACGATCAGGTGTGGTCTGGGGGTGGGCGGCGGGCAGGTGGTGGGTCAGGGGCACGGCTGCATCTTACAAAGACCATCCCAGCTCAGGGCAGGAGACGGACCGGGGTAGAGGAAACTGAGCAGACACCTGGCCCACCCAAACCTCCCTCGGGGTCAGCTCCTCCTCGGGCCCCTTCCCGACGCCCCTCCCCTAAACTGCCAGGGCTGGAAGCCCCTGTGCTTACCCCACGCTGGGTAGTTGTGTCTTTCCATGTCTGCAAATTGGGCTGCGGGTGGGAGCTGAGCGGCTGAACAGATGGGTGAGTGGGTGTACAGACGGGTGGACAGAGGGACGGCAGGTGGACAGACAGACGGAGGGACGGTGCACAGGCAGAGGCTGACGGTGGACACAGGGCTGATGGGTGGATGGGGGAGTAGACAACAGGTAGAGGAAGGAAGGGTGAGATGATGTGAGCGATGGGAGGATGCCCAGGATGGGGACAGGTGGGCGGGCGGTGGGGGTAGGGGTGGGGGCCGGCCATGTGCTGGGTGTCGGATGACTAGCAGCCCGTGCTGTGACGCCACTGCCCTTAGGGGAGCCTGTGGCCTCCTGGTGGCCCCAATCACAGGAGGAGCCCCAAGCTGCATCTCTGTCCCTCTCTCCCCAGGGTTGACAAGCTTGTGGACGGGGCTGGGGACTTCTCTGAGTTCCTCAAGTGGCAGAAGAAGATGCAGGCGAAGGACAGGGAGGAGCAGCTGGCCGCAGGCGAGTGCCGGCGGCTGCAGGGCAAGCTCAGCCACGAGGAGGCCGTCCTGGCCCGGCAGCACCTCGTGCAGGAGAACAAGCAGAAGGCGGACCACGGGAAGCAGGAGGTGACGCCGGCGGACGTGGCCGTGGCTCTCGAGCTGGCCCCGGGTCCTTTCCTCTCGAGACCCGTCGGGTGGCTCTGGTTTCTCTGACCCTCCTCAGTAGGCAGGGCTCGGCGGGGCTGCGGGCCTGTCGGGCCAGCACTTCTGCTCCAGCCTGCCCACCCCCCGCTAGCAGGCTCAGGGGGCCCACAGATCCCTGGGTGCCCCTGAGGGAACCCTGAGGTTCTGGCAGAAACTTCCAGAAGGCAGACATGTTTGTGGATGGTGTCCTCTCCTGCAGGAGCGTTTGTGGGCATCCACGTTACCATTTTAGAAGCTCCTCATGTGTCAGTCCTGGCTCTTCTTCCTTAGGACGTGCGGCCTGCAGCCTGCTCCGTACCTGTGACCCCCAAAGCCTGTCCCTGCCAGTGGGCCTCCCAGAGGCCTGGACAGTTGGGGACCCCGCTGTTGCTCTTTAAATGTATCCTACTGACGGCCTGTGGTCAGGGGCCTTACAGGTCACTCAAATTCCTTCTTCTGATAGACTCACTTGTATCTATATTCAATTTTAGGGTTTGCTTTTTCCTTCCTTTTTAGTTTATTTCTTTAAAAATATGAAGCCCAAACAATATGAAAAAGTACTTAGAAAAAAGTATAAGTCTGCAACTTACAACCCACTTCCACCTACCCTCGTAGGTCATTATTTCCATTAATTTCTGCATTATCTTTCCTGTCTTTGTTTCTAAGCAAATAACAAGCTGGTATAGATACTTAGGTGCTTCATAAAGCTCATGGAAAGGTTTGTTTTATCTTTAATTCCATTTTTCCATGAATTTTATGAAGTACCTACCTTGTCCATTCTCTACCTCCCGTGTTTCTTACGTGAGAGGTCGTGTCTTGCTTTACCTGCAGTGCACAGTGTCATGCAAGTTTCTCATCTCCGTGGAGGTGGCTCTTCAGGGTAAACTTCTAGAGGAGGGATTAAGTGAAAGACTCACTGGATATGTGGGGGTTAGTTGCTGCTGTCTGGGACATGTGATGTTATTAAATGTGGCCAAGTAGCCTCCCACGGTACGTGGGCCATGTTCCCTCCCCCCACGCCGCCTGCAGAGGGTACTGTACTGAATTCATGAATTCTTCCCCATCTCACGTGTGAGAAAGACTACTTGGTATGGTTCTGATTTGCGTTTCGTTTCATATGCGTGAATTTGAGCATATTTTTATATATTTAAGCCATTTCAATGTCATTTTGTGTGAACTGTCCATGTCTCTTGTCCATTTTCTACTGAGCTTTTGACCTTCATTCGTTTCCCTGATATTTTTGGTGGTGGTTTATTTATTTAGGTTGCCAAATAAACACTGTAAATATGATACACAACATGATGTTTTAAAAACCTGTGTGCTTGATGGAATGACTAAATCAAGCTAATTAACATGTGAATTATCTTGCATATCATGTATTTTTGGTGAGAACACTTAAAATCTACTCTTAGCAATTTGCAAGCATACAATACCTTGTTATTAACTATAGGCACGTGTTCTACAATAGATCTCTAGCTGAAATTTTGTGTCCTTTGACCAACATCTCTCAAATCCCCTGCACTTATTCCTTGTGTTGTCGTTGTTGTTGTTGTTGTTTTTAAGTTTGTTATATATTATGGAAAATAATCTTTTATCTATGATATATTGTTGCAAATGTTTCCTACCAATTTCTCATGGGGCTTTGTTTATGGTGTGTTTTGCCATGCAAACCTTTTTTATGTCATCAAATTTATCAATCTTTTCTTCCATTTTGTTTGCTTTTTTTTGAATCACACAAACGCTCAGTGGAAATGTGTTTGGATTTTGAATAGTGAGAAAGGTTTTTCTCACATCCGGCTATAGAGGAATTCACCCATGTTTTCCTCTAGTACTTATATGTTTTCATTTTTTCCATCGGGACCTCTAAATTTATTCTTGTGCATGGTGTGAGATCTGGATCTACTTTTATCTTTTTCAAATGGCCATCCAGTTGAGACTTCTGATCCATGAATGCAATCCGTTTCTCCGTTTAATTAAATTTTTAATTTTTTCATCTTTGTTGTCTAGTTTTCAGTATTCAAGTCCTGTGCATGTTTTATTAGATTTGTACCTAATTATTTCAGTTCTTTTGAGCAACTGTAAATAATATTGTATTTTTAATTTTGATGTTCATATATTCATTGCTACTATAAAAAAATGCAATTGATTTTTGGGTGTTGCTCTTGTCTCCTGTGAACTGCCTGGACTCTCTTGTTAATTTTCTAGGAGCTTGTTGTAGATTCCTTGGGATTTTCTACATAGACAATGATATCATCTGCAAATGAGAGCAATTTTATTTCTTTCTTTCTGATCTGTGTATGCTTTTCATTTTCTTTTCCTGCCTTATTCCACTGGCTACAGCTTCTAGTTCTTTGTTGAATGAGAATGACAAGTGCAGACATTCTTGCATAGTTCATGATTTTAGGGGAAAAGCAGCCTTTCACTAGTTAGTATAATGATAGATTATGGGTTTCTTGTAGATGTGTTCTTTATCGAGTTGATAAAATTCCCCTCTATTTCTATTTTTCTGAGAGTTTTTAATCAGAAAGACTGCTGAATTTTGTTAAATGTTTTTCTGCATCAGTTGATATGATCCTTTGGTTTTTCTTCTTTACCTCATTAATACAGTGAATTACACTGACTGGTTTTCAAATTTTGAAGCAGCTTTGCATCCTTAGAATAGACCCCACATAGTTATGGTGTGTACTTCTTTTTACATATTGCTGAATTCTATTCACTAATATTTTTATTTTTTTACATCTTTTTTTGCATCTGGTTTCATAAGGGATGTTGGTCTGCAGTTTTCTTTTTTATTCTTTCTTTGTCTGATTTTGATATCAGGGTAATACTAGCTTCATTCACTTCCAAGATGAATTTGGAAGTATTCTCTCCTCTTCTATTTTCTGGAAGAGATTGTATAGATTTGATATTAATTCTTTCCATTTTTGGTATAATTCTCCAGTGAAACCATCTAGGCCTGGATATTTCTTCTTTGGAAGTTTTAAAATTATAAATTCAATTTCCTTAATAGTTATAGGACTATTCAAATAATCTACTTTATATTGAGTGAGTTGTGATAGTTTATATATTTTGAGGAGTTGGTCCATTTTATAAATTTGTCAAATTTATGTATGTAAGCTTCTCTGTAATACTCTATTATGGGCTTTCTTTTTTTTTTAATTTATTTTTTTATTTTTTGATGGCTAGCTGGTAAGGGGATCTGAACCCTTGACCATGGTGTTATCAGCACCTCACTCTCCCAGGTGAGATAACCAGTCAGCCCCTATTACCATCCTTTTTATGTCTGTAGTGTCTGTAGTGACATAACCTGTTTCATTTTTGATATTAGCAATTTGTGTCTTTTCACTTTTTTCCTGTAATTCTGTTAGGGATTTCTTAATTTTATTTATCATTTTAAAGAACCAGCTTTTCGTTTCATTAATTTTCTCTATTGTTTTGCTGTTTTTAATTTCATTAATTTCTGCTCTTTGTATTTTCTTCTGTCTGCTTGTTTTGAGGTTTTTTTAATTCAATTTTATTTATATTTATTTTGTGGTGTACAGTGTATTGTTTCAGTACATGCATATCCTGCACAGTGATTCATTTAGCATAGTTTTGTCCCCATTAGTTCACCCCTAATCTTCCCTCCCACCCCCACCCCTTCCAGCCTGGTAACCATTATTCTACTCTTTTTTCTTTTCTTTTTTTTTAACACCCAGAGATTAACATCCTTATTGCAAAAAGAACTCTTAAAAATGAATTAGAAAAATCTAAGTAGAAATTTGGTGAAGGACATGAGCAGATAAGTCACACACCCCAAAGACACACCCCTGGTTACTAAGCACATTCTAGGATCTGGATGTGAGTGGGGTCAGGGCTGGCCTGGCCACCATCTCAGGAACCTGGGCATTGGCCAGTTCCATTGCTGGCCTGGATGTACAGCAATGGGGGTGGGGCTAAGGCCCATGGCCCCATCTCCTAGGACCCCCTGTGATTGGTCTTGCTTTCTTGCTGGCCTGGATATGCTGCTTTGAGTTTATTTTGCTTTTCTTTTTCTAGGTTTTCAAGATAAGAGCTTAGCTTATTGACTTGAGATTTTTCTGCTTTTCTATTGTAAGCATTTAGTCCTATATGTTGCCTCTTGTTAACCCTTTAGCGGTGTCCCACAAATTTTGATGTGTTGTATTTAATTTTTATTCAATTGAATGGTTTTTTTTTCATTTCCCTTGAGATTTCTTCATTGACCTATGAATTATTTAGAAGTATGTTACTTGATTTCCAAGCATTTGGAGGTTTTTCTGTTATTTTTCTGTTATTGATTTCTAGTTTGATTCCATTGTGGCTGGTTAACACACTCTGATTTTGGTTCTTTTAAATTTGTGGACAGCTTTGCATACTATAATCACCAAATAAATAATAACAAAAACATTTATTGAGGTGTTTTATTTGTCCCAGGATGTTGTCAGTCTTCATGTGTGTTCTGTGAGCACTCAAATGAATGTGTTCTGCTATAATTGGGTGTTCTATAAATGTCAGTTAGTTCCTGCTAGTTGTTAGTGTTGTTGAGTTCTTCTATATCTTTGCTAACTTTCTGTCTAATTGCTCTATCAATTGTTGAGAGAAGGGCGTTAAAGTCACCAACTATAACTGTAAAATTGTCTATTTCTCTTTCCTGTTCTATTAGTTCTTGCTTTACATATTTTGTGTCTCTGTTGTTTGGTGCATTTAGGATCTCTATGTCTTCATGGTAGTCGACCCTTTTCTTATTATATATGTCTCTGGTAAATTTCTTTGCTCTGAATCCACTTTATCTGATATTAAGATAGCTAGTCCTGCTTTCCTTTGATTAATGTTTGTGTGATACATATTTCCTATTCTTTCACTTTTAACCATCTATATCATTTTATTTGAAGTAAGTTTCTTGTAGACAGCATATAGTTAGATCATATTTTTTAATATACTCTGCAAATCTCTATTAATTACTGTACATAGATCAGCTACATTTAATGTAATTATTATGTTAGGACTTAAGCCCACCATTTTTTTTTGTTTGTTTGCTATATTTTTTGTTTCTCTGATTTCTTTTTCTTGCTTGCAGGTTACTCCAGTGTTTCTTTAGAATTCCATTTTGACTTATCTGTAGTGTTTACATAGATACAGTATATCTCTTATGTAGCTTTTTTAGTTGTTGCTCTAGGTATTACATTATATATACATAATGTATTACAGTCTACCAGTGGTGTCATTTGCCAGTGCAAGTGAAGTGTAGAAACTACTTCCCTTCATGTTCCTTTACCCTATCCATTTTATAGTAGAATTGTCTTGAGTATTTCCTCTCGATATGTACACATCAGTGTTATAATTTTGCCTTTAGCCACCAAACATCATTTAGAAGACTCAAAAGAAGGAAAGTCTATTGTATTTACTTATATTTTGGTTTAGCATGTACTTCCTTCTTGGTGTTACAAGATTTCTTCTCTTATCACATTCTATCACGTTCTTTCTGCTTAAAGAACTTCCTTTAGCCATTATTTTCCAGTAGGTCTGCTAAGAATCAATAGATTCTTAGTTTTTATTCATCATAGATTACCTTTATTTTACTTTCTTTCCTGAAGGTTATTATGGCTGGGTATAGGATTATCAGTTGACAGTTCTTTTCTTTAGCAGCTGGAAAATACTGTGCAACTGCTGTCTGGCCTCCGTGGTTTCTGATGAGAAATCCACTGTCATTTGGGCGAGCCCTGTGGCTCGCTCGGGAGAGTGCAGTGCTGGTAGTGCTGAGGCCGTGGGTTCAGATCCTATATAGGGATGGCCAGACCACACTGTGCCGAGGGTTGCGATCCCCTTACTGGTCAAAAAAAAAAAAAAGAAAGAAAGAAAAGAAATCCACTGTCATTCTAATAGTTTTTTTTTTCCCTATAAGTAAGATGTCATTTTCCCTTGACTGCTTTCAACAGTTTTTCTTTGCTTTTAGTTTTCACAAGATTAATTATGATGTCTCTTGGTGTGGATTTCCTTGGGTTTATTTGTCTGAGGTTCATTCAGCTTATTGAACATACAGGTTTATGTCTTTGGCAAATTTGAGAAGTTTTAGCCATGACTGCCCTGTTTTTTCTCTCTGAGACACTGATGACATGAATTTTAGACCTTTTGTTATGGTCCCACAGGTGCCTGAAGATCTGTTCAGTTTTTTCAGTCTATTTTCTCTCTGTTTTTCAGATTGGGTAATTTCTATTGTTTGTCTTAAAGTTCATTGATTTTTTTGCTCTGTCCTCTCCACGCTGCTACTGAACTCATCCATTTTGTATTTAATGTGTTGTGTTTTCCATTTATAAAATTTCCATTTGGAGGGCTGGTTGGTGTATTAGTCCATTTTGTGTTGCTATGACAGAAGTACCTGAGACTGGGTAACGTATAAAGAACAGAGGTTTATTTGGCTTACGATTCTGGAACAGCTGCATCTGGTGTGGGCCTCAGGCTGCTTCTATTCATTGCAGAAAGCGGCAGGGAGCCAGCGGGTACAAGCAGATCACATGGTGAGAGGAAGCAAGAGAGAGAGGGGGGAGGTGCCCGGGTCTTTTTAAACAACCAGCTCTCGTGGGAACTAATAGAGCAAGATCTCACTCAGGTCCCCCTCCCCTAGAGAGAGCATTAATCTGTTCATGAAGCATCTGCCCCCATGACTCAAACAGCTTCCAGCACGGCCACATTGGGGATCAGATTTCCACATGAGTTTTGAAGGGGACAACACATGCAAACTCCATCAACTGGTTAGCTCAGTTGGTTAGAACACGGTGTTACAACACCAAGGTCAAAGGATCAGATCCCTGGACTGGCCAGCTGGCAAAAATAAATGAATAAATATAAAATTTCCATTTGGTTTTTCTGTCTGTCTTCTATTTCTTTGCTGAAATTCTATTTTTAGATTTGTCTCAAGTGTATCCATAATTGCTTGTTGAAGCATTTTTGCAGTGGCTTCTTTCAAGTCTTTGTCAAACCTAACATCTCCGTCATCTCAGCATTGGCATCTATTGTCTTTTTTCATTCAGTTTGAGATCATCCTGGCTTTTGATGAGTGATTTTTGATTGGAACCTGGACATTTTGGGCATTATAATATGAGACACTGGATCAAATTTAAAGCCTCTGTTTTAGCTGGCTCCTTCTGACTCCACCCTGGCAGGGCAGTTGGGCGGGGGGACACTGCAGCATTACTGCCAAGTGGGTGTAGCAGCCCAGGTTCCCCAGGTGGCCTCTGTTGACTCCTGAGATGGGAGCTCCTCATCACTGCTGGGGTGAGGATTCTGGCTAGATCTCCACTGATTCCTCTCTGACTGGGGAGTAGGAGAGCCTTCTAGCTGCTCCCCAGTGGCCTCCCAAGACCTCTGATGATGGTGAACCTCCTGACTTTCCACTGGGCCTCCTCTGACACCACCCTGGTGGGGAGGGGGAGGACAGACACCTGTTACCACTGGGTGGGGATGGAAGTCCAAGTGTCCATGCAGTCTCCGCCGACCCCCGGGGGTCAGGTCCCGCTCAGGCTTCTCTGACACCACCCAAGCCGGGGGTTGATGAACCTCATCACAGCCTGGTGAGGGTAGACGTCTAGGCTCCCCGCTCAGCCTTCGTGGATGTGAATGGGGCTGGGGCCACGGTGTTTCTGTGAGGTCTGCCTGCAGTAGAATGGCTACGTTCTAAAATTTTTCTGTTTTTGTGGGCTGCCTTGTTCCTGTTCCTTTGGCTACACAGCAGGCTTTTGTTGGGCTTTTAAAAATTTTTTGTGGGTGTGCTTTTTGGCATTTCTGGGTTGACTGTTTCCAGAACCCAGTCTGGGCTGTATGAGACAATGAGAAAACCCAGAGAACTCAGGGTCCCATGGTCCCTACCCAGCCTGCCGTCTTCTTTCCGCCTTTCAGAGTCTTCTCATGTTTATTTTATGTATAACATCCAGGGTTTTTAGTTGTACCTAATGGGAGGAATAGGAAAGCACCTCTACTCCATCTTCCCAGAAGCAGAAGGTCTTAGGTGTTGAATTTTTTTTTTTTTTTTTTTTTGGTCATTTCTTTTATTTTTTATTTTTTATTTTTTATTTTATTTTATTAATATTATTTTTTTACATTCTATGATGTTGTTGCGGAGCACTTGGTAGAGAGGGGGAGAGGGAAAAGGGGAAGAAAATGGGATGGAGGAAGGAGGAAGGAGGAGGGGTGGGATTGAGGCCTGTGGCACCCCCCACATTCCCACAGGGGACACCGGGGGGCTTCCAGCGGTGGCTTAGTCATTGCGGGCTGGGTGCAGATGTCAGGGGGGTGTGGCAAAAGCCCTTGCCTCCCACCTCCCCCGCTCAGGAACTTGGGGCCCTTCTTGCTATGGCTTGGTGGTCGTCACTGGCCTGGTTGCTCATGTTGGGGGGCTTGATGGAGATTGGATGTGTTGTCCCTTCCAAAACTCATGTGGAAATTTGATCCCCACTGTGGCAGTGCTGGAAACTGATTGAGTCATGGGGGCAGATCCCTCATGAATGGATTAATGCTCTCCCTGGGGGAGGGGGATTAATGAGTGAGTTCTCCCTCTATTAGTTCCTGTGAGAGCTGGTCATTTAAAAGACCCTGGCACCTCCTCTCTCTCTCGCTTCCTCTCGCCATGTGATCTGCTTGTACCTGCCAGCTGCTGCCACTTTCCACCATGAGTAGAAGCAGCCTGAGGCCCATGCCAGATGCAGTTGTCCCAGAATCGTAAGCCAAATAAACCTCTTTTCCTTATAAATTACCCAGTCTCAGGTATTCTGTTATAGCAACACAAACAGTCTAAAACGGGGGTGTGACTGAGGACCTCATCACCCCACTGCCCCAGCTTGGGAGAGACCAGGAAGCTTCCTGCAGTGGCTCAGTGGTCATCACTGGGTTGGCTGTAGTTGTGTGTGGGGGTGTAGCTGAGGCCCTTGGGCCCCCCCTCGGGACTGGTTGTGGGTTTTGGGGGGCATGGCTGAGGTCCCTGGCCCCCCTCCATTTCTGGTTTGGTAGCCCAGGGGACTTCCAGTCCTTCTAGGTGTTACAGGTGTTCTTGGGTGAAATGAGACCTTTACTAATTAATATTGAACTTTGTCTCTGGTTGTGGGTACTTTGTTCTTTCTTTCAGTTCTATGTTGGATTATTTGCTGTTCCCACCACTTAAACTCTGCACTGGGACTAATTTGTTGTCCTTTGCTTATTTCTAAAATGGGAGAACTTCCTTTGAGGACCAGTCTTGAGCTCTGTGGTTGAGCTAAATTTCTGCTTTGCTACTGATTCCCAGGGAAGGCTTTTTGTGCAGCTCAGGTTTTAATGGTTGACTTCATAGGTAATTCCGGTTCTAGTGAGATCTGGTACCCCTGGGTTGTGTAGAAACTCTGGTCTGTGCCTGAGTCTTTTCATCAAACTGCACCCCACACAATTCTATATTCCTGACCAGTCTCCTCTGAGTGGTCCTACACTGATTGAGGGGCAGATCAGCTGTCCTTGCTGTGCCCCAGTGTTCCCCCAGTGGGCCTGTCTCCCCCACTGCCCATGCTCCAAACACTTCCCATGGGATGGGCCGTGCTCTGGTCCCTTGCAATGACTCACTGGCCTCTGAGTGGCTCCTTTTTTTTCAGTTGTTGTGGCTCCTCAGTCCTATGTGGGTCCACAGGAACCCTATTAGTGGTATTGCTGGCCTGGGGGCCACCAAGGCCCCCTTCTCCCTGCTGCCTCCAAGCAAGTTCATCTGAAGGGCACAGCTGCGGCTTTTGCTGGCTCCTGCTCTGTGCGCTCAGCAGCTCCAGCCTGGAAGTGACTGGGATTCAAAATGGTCAGAGGAGTTTTTTCTTTCTGTCATTGTGGCTTCTCCCACCCTCACGCACTCCATAGGTCTCTCCTCCCCTTCCCCTGAGCTCTAGTGGCCCCAGCTTGGTTGTTGTTGCTTTCTTATAGCTGTGAATTGGTTGATTTGTGGGAGAGAGTGATGCTAGGGACTGTCTATTCCACCATCTTGACGAGAAATGAGGTGTTGAATTTTTTTTTTTCCTTTTTGTCTTTTTTACTGACCGGTAACGGGATCACAACCCTCGGTGTCGCGCC